>NC_069500.1:428166667-428466667 GCF_027579735.1 Bombina bombina | reverse complement strand
CTAAATTGCTTAATATACCTTTCAAAGGGCAGACCTTATTCGGGCCCGGGTTGAAAGAGATTATCGCTGACATTACAGGAGGTAAAGGCCATGCCCTGCCTCAGGACAAAGCCAAAGCCAAGACTAGACAGTCTAATTTTCGTTCCTTTCGTAATTTCAAAGCAGGAGCAGCATCAACTTCCTCTGCACCAAAACAGGAAGGAGCTGTTGCTCGCTACAGACAAGGCTGGAAACCTAACCAGTCCTGGAACAAGGGCAAGCAGACTAGGAAACCTGCTGCTGCCCCTAAAACAGCATGAATTGAGGGCCCCCGATCCGGGATCTGATCTAGTGGGGGGCAGACTTTCTCTCTTCGCCCAGGCTTGGGCAAGAGATGTTCAGGATCCCTGGGCGCTAGAGATAATATCTCAGGGATACCTTCTGGACTTCAAATACTCTCCTCCAAGAGAGAGATTTCATCTGTCAAGATTGTCAACAATTCAGACAAAGAAAGAGGCGTTTCTACGCTGCGTACAAGAGCTCTTGTTAATGGGAGTAATCCATCCAGTTCCACGATCGGAACAGGGACAGGGGTTTTACTCAAATCTGTTTGTGGTTCCCAAAAAAGAGGGAACTTTCAGACCAATCCTGGACTTAAAGATCCTAAACAAATTCCTAAGAGTTCCATCGTTCAAGATGGAGACTATTCGGACAATTTTACCTATGATCCAAGAGGGTCAGTACATGACCACTGTAGATTTAAAAGATGCTTACCTTCACATACCGATTCACAAAGATCATTATCGGTACCTAAGGTTTGCCTTCCTAGACAGGCATTACCAGTTTGTGGCTCTTCCATTCGGATTGGCCACAGCTCCAAGAATCTTCACAAAGGTTCTGGGTGCTCTTCTGGCGGTACTAAGACCGCGGGGAATCTCGGTAGCTCCATACCTAGACGACATTCTGATACAAGCTTCAAGCTTTCAAACTGCCAAGTCTCATACAGAGTTAGTGCTGGCATTTCTAAGGTCACATGGATGGAAGGTGAACGAAAAGAAAAGTTCACTCGTTCCACTCACAAGAGTTCCCTTCCTGGGGACTCTTATAGATTCTGTAGAAATGAAGATTTACCTGACAGAGGACAGGCTAACAAGACTTCAAAGTGCTTGCCGCACCCTTCATTCCATTCAACACCCGTCAGTGGCTTAATGGTAGCGGCAATGGACATAGTACCCTTTGCACGCTTACACCTCAGACCACTGCAACTGTGCATGCTAAGTCAGTGGAATGGGGATTACTCAGACTTATCCCCTTCTCTGAATCTGGATCAAGAGACCAGAAATTCTCTTCTATGGTGGCTTTCTCGGCCACATCTGGCCAGGGGGATGCCATTCAGCAGACCAGACTGGACAATTGTAACAACAGACGCCAGCCTTCTAGGTTGGGGTGCCGTCTGGAATTCTCTGAAGGCTCAGGGACAATGGAGTCAGGAGGAGAGTCTCCTGCCAATAAACATTCTGGAATTGAGAGCAGTTCTCAATGCCCTCCTGGCTTGGCCCCAGTTGACAACTCGGGGGTTCATCAGGTTTCAGTCGGACAACATCACGACTGTAGCTTACATCAACCATCAGGGAGGGACAAGAAGCTCCCTAGCTATGATGGAAGTATCAAAGATAATTCGCTGGGCAGAGTCTCACTCTTGCCACCTGTCAGCAATCCACATCCCGGGAGTGGAGAACTGGGAGGCGGATTTCTTAAGTCGTCAGACTTTTCATCCGGGGGAGTGGGAACTTCATCCGGAGGTCTTTGCCCAAATACTTCGACGTTGGGGCAAACCAGAGATAGATCTCATGGCGTCTCGACAGAACGCTAAGCTTCCTCGTTACGGGTCCAGATCCAGGGATCCAGGAGCAGTCCTGATAGATGCTCTGACAGCACCTTGGGACTTCAGGATGGCTTACGTGTTTCCACCCTTCCCGTTGCTTCCTCGATTGATTGCCAGAATCAAACAAGAGAGAGCATCAGTGATTCTAATAGCACCTGCGTGGCCACGCAGGACTTGGTATGCAGACCTGGTGGACATGTCATCCTGTCCACCTTGGTCTCTACCTCTGAAACAGGACCTTCTGATACAGGGTCCCTTCAAACATCAAAATCTAACTTCTCTGAAGCTGACTGCTTGGAAATTGAACGCTTGATTTTATCAAGACGTGGGTTTTCTGAGTCAGTTATTGATACCTTAATACAGGCTAGGAAACCTGTTACCAGAAAGATTTACCATAAGATATGGCGTAAATACCTATATTGGTGTGAATCCAAAGGTTACTCTTGGAGTAAGGTTAGGATTCCTAGGATATTGTCTTTTCTACAAGAAGGTTTAGAAAAGGGTTTATCTGCTAGTTCATTAAAGGGACAGATCTCAGCTCTGTCCATTCTGTTACACAAACGTCTGTCAGAAGTTCCTGACGTCCAGGCTTTGTGTCAGGCTTTGGCCAGGATTAAGTCTGTGTTTAAAACTGTTGCTCCACCATGGAGTTTAAACCTTGTTCTTAATGTTTTACAGGGCGTTCCGTTTGAACCCCTTCATTCCATTGATATAAAGTTGTTATCTTGGAAAGTTCTATTTTTAATGGCTATTTCCTCGGCTCGAAGAGTCTCTGAATTATCAGCCTTACATTGTGATTCTCCTTATTTGATTTTTCATTCGGATAAGGTAGTCCTGCGTACTAAACCTGGGTTCTTACCTAAGGTAGTTACTAACAGGAATATCAATCAAGAGATTGTTGTTCCTTCTTTATGCCCAAATCCTTCTTCAAAGAAGGAACGTTTACTGCACAACCTGGATGTAGTCTGTGCTCTAAATTTTACTTACAGGCAACTAAGGAATTTCGACAAACGTCTTCTCTGTTTGTCATTTACTCTGGGCAGAGGAGAGGTCAAAAAGCTTCCGCTACCTCTCTTTCTTTTTGGCTTCGTAGCATAATTCGTTTAACTTATGAGACTGCTGGACAGCAGCCTCCTGAAAGAATTACAGCTCATTCTACTAGAGCTGTGGCTTCCACTTGGGCCTTCAAGAATGAGGCCTCTGTTGAACAGATTTGCAAGGCTGCAACTTGGTCTTCGCTTCATACTTTTTCCAAATTTTACAAATTTGACACTTTTGCTTCATCGGAGGCTATTTTTGGGAGAAAGGTTCTTCAGGCAGTGGTTCCTTCTGTATAAAGAGCCTGCCTATCCCTCCCGTCATCCGTGTACTTTTGCTTTGGTATTGGTATCCCAGAAGTAATGATGACCCGTGGACTGATCACACTTAACAGAAGAAAACATAATTTATGCTTACCTGATAAATTCCTTTCTTCTGTAGTGTGATCAGTCCACGGCCCGCCCTGTTTTTAAGGCAGGTAAATATTTTTTAATTTATACTCCAGTCACCACTTCACCCTTGGCTTTTCCTTTCTCGTTGGTCCTTGGTCGAATGACTGGGAGTGACGTAGAGGGGAGGAGCTATATGCAGCTCTGCTGGGTGAATCCTCTTGCACTTCCTGTTGGGGAGGAGTAATATCCCAGAAGTAATGATGACCCGTGGACTGATCACACTACAGAAGAAAGGAATTTATCAGGTAAGCATAAATTATGTTTTTTAAAAAAAGAAGGATATTTCTCGTTAAGTTGGTATCTAGCTGCTCAATAATGCATTGTTTTTTTATATAATTTTTAATTTCTATGATACTAGGAACAGATTTATCACGCCATTTAGTGAAAATTAAGCTTCTTGTTTCCAAAATTGTCATATTCATAATTTTTTTATGTTCAGGAGGTAAAGTACCCTCTGTAAGAAAAATAACCTCTGCCAGGGAGAGCGAGAGACAATATTTATTTTTAGAATATTAGTAACCCAGTATTCTATTTTCCGCCAGAGCTGTTTTATCTGGGGACATGACCACAACATATGAATTAAATCTGCCGCAGAATATGCACATTTTGGGCCGCTCCCGATATCGCCGCCACTATACTAAAGTTATTAACCCCTATTCCCCTGCACCCCAACATCGACCACACTATAATAAATCTATTAACCCTTATTCCGCCGCTCCCTGTCATCGCCGCCACTAAATAAAGTTATTAACCCCTAAACCTCTGGCCTTCCACATCACTACCACTAAATAAACCTATTAACCCCTAAACTGCCAGCCCCCCACATCGCAACAACCTTAATTAAACTATTAACCCCTAAACCTAAGCCTAACGTAACCCTAACCGTAACCCTAACACCCCCTAACTTTAACATAATTAAAATAGTGCTAAATTTAAGTTACAATTATTAACTAAATAATACCTAGTTAAAACTAAATACATACTTACCTGTGAAATAAAACCTAAGCTAGCTACAATATAACTAATAGTTATATTGTAGCTAGCTTAGGTTTTATTTTTATTTCACAGGTAAGTTTGTATTTAAACTATATAGCAAAAGCCGATATAAACATTGGCGAAGCGCCCAAACACTAATGCACTATAACCAGTAGATAGTGCAACACCACACAATCAATTAATGATATAAAATAATAGTGCATATGTTAGTGTGGCACAATTCCAAGGTATGGCGATAAACATAATGTATTGGCAAGCCAGTATGCTTAAGATATACCATTCAACAATATAATGAAACCTTTTTAGGTCAAATTGATCAGTGTGAGACTTGAACGTTATATCTTAAGTATACTGGCTTGCCAATTCATTATATTACATTGCCAATATGCAGTTTTGTAGCGTAAAACTCATAACTACTGCTCTTAGATTGCGAAATGGATCTTGTCGGTATAGGCTGGAACGCAAGCTTTTTAGCCTCAATGCAAAACTCGTAATGGAAGTCCCATGAAAAAAAAAAAGTGCGGGACTGACATTGCATTGCAGGGTAAAAAGCTTGCGGTACAGCTATACTAACAAGACTTGTAATGCTTTTTTTAACGCTGAAATTACCATTTTTTTCAGCGTTGAAACGCGAACGCAAAACTTGTAATCTAGGTGACTGTAATTTACAGATATTACTAGTAAAATATTCTGAAAAGTTGTTATTCTAAAAATAAAACCTTTATGTAGAAACCATGATTTAAATAATGATTTGATTTGATTTAAATCAAATCCCCCTATCCATGTTGCTATCCTGCACTAGGAATACTGCACAATATGGTATTACAAGTGAAAGATAAAAAATATTTACCAAAGAATCTTAATATGGCCAAGATTTTAGCCCTATAGTTTCAAAAGATAGCACAGGGTGTGCGATCATTCATTGCTCATACTAGTGTTGGAATAATTAGCGCTTTTGGAGACCCGAGGTAAAGTGTTGAGGCAAGAATATATGTATAATAAAACAGGTATAAAATATATAAAAATAAACTATTTTATACACACACCCACACATACAGTCATGGTCAAAAATATTGGAGCCCCTGCATTTCTGTCAGATAATGCACCATTTCACCCAGAAAATTGTTGCAATTACAAATGTTTAGGCATTCTCATGTTTATTTCTTTTGTTTGTATTGGTATGACACAAAAAAGTGGAGAAAAAAAAGCCAAATCTGACACATTCCATTCAAAACTCCAAAAATGGACTGGACAAAATTATTGACTCCAAAAATTTTAAGAAATAATTGCATTCCAAGTTTGTGATGCTCCTGGTGCTGATTATATAGAAATCACACTGGCAACCAGTTAAAATGGTGAAAACTGACTCAACCTTTCTGTTGTGTGTCTCTGTGTGCCACACTGAGCATGGAGAAGAGACAGAGCAGCAAAGAATTGTCTGAGGATTTCAGAACAAAAATTGTGGAAAAGCATGGAAAATCTTAAGGTCCATCCCCAGAGATCTTAATGTTCCTGTGTCCACTGTGTGCAACATTATCAAGATGTTTACAGCCCATAACACTGTAGCTAATTACCTAAACGTGGACAAAAGGGAAAAATTTATCAAAGATAGTAACGAAGGATTGTTCAAATGGTGAATAAAGAAAACAATAAACTTCCAGATAAATTCAAGCTGACCTTCATGCACAGGCTACAAATGTGTCAGCTTGCTCTAGACATTGCCACCTGAATGAAAAGGGGCGCTATGGTAGGAGACCCAGGAGCACCCTACTGCTGACACAGAAACATAAAAAAGCCAGATTGGAGTTTGCCAAAACTTACCTGAGGAAGCCAAAATCCTTTTGGGAGAATGTGCTGTGGGGGACGAAAAAAATGTATAGCTTTTTGGTAAGACCCATCGTTTTACTGTTTTCAGAAAAAGAAAAGAGGCTTTTAAAGAAAAGAATACTGTCCCTACAGTCAAACATGGTGGAGGCTCACTGATGTTTTGGGGTTGCTTTGCTGCTTCAGGCACTGGATGTCTTGACTGTGTGGATGGCATTATGAAATCTGAAGACTACCAAAGAATTCTGTGGTGAAATGTAGGACCCAGTGTCAGAAAGTTGGGTCTCCTTCAGAGGTCATGGGTCTTACAGCAGGACAATGACCCAAAGCACACATCAAAAAGCACTCAAATGGTTTAAGACAAAGCGCTGGAGAAAACTGATCTGGCCAGCAATTTGTCCAGATCTCAATTCCATAGACCACCTGTGGAGAGATCTCAAAACAGCAGTTGGGAAAAGGAAGCCTTTCAATCTGAGAGACTTGGAGCAGTTGGGGAAAGAACAGTGATCCAAAATTGTAAGAAACTCATTGATGGTTACAGGAAGCGATTGATTTCAGTTATTTTTTCCAAGGGGTGTGCTACCAAATATTAAATTGAGGGTGCCAATAATTTTGTCCAGTCCATTTTTGAAGTTTTGCGTGGAATGTGTCAAATTTGGCTTTTTTTCTCTCCAATTTTTTGTGTCATACCAATTCAAACAAAAGAAATAAACATGAGAATGCTCAAACATTTGTAATTTTAACAATTTTCTGTGTGAAGTGGTGCATTATCTGACAAAAACTGCTTGTGCAATGTTAAATGCTGATAGAGTATTCTGTCGGCATTCGGCGATGTCTGGCGGACATGATACGCTACATAAATTGGCCCCTTAGTCCAAATACGGTCATGACAGAACATTTTTAAAGTGCTTGTCTTTCATTATTAAACTCCTAAACAGGATAGCCCCTTCATAACCATGATTTCAATAACAAAGAAGCAAGCACTTAGAAACGGGTTTTGCACTTTATTGAGGGTGCCAATAATTTTGTCCAGTCCATTTTTGGAGTTTTGTGTGGAATGTGTCAAATTTGGCTTTTTTTCTCTCCAATTTTTTGTGTCATACCAATACAAACAAAAGAAATAAACATGAGAATGCCCTAACATTTGTAATTTTAACAATTTTCTTTGTGAAGTGGTGCATTATCTGACAAAAATGCAGGGGTGCCAATATTTTTGGCCATGACTGTATATGAATATTAAATGTAAAATATGGCTTTATTATTGAGAAAAAAGTTTTATCAGTGATTTAAAGGGACATGGTATATGAAAAGGTGTTGGACTATGTATATATGTATATGTGTTTGTGTTCGTACATATGTATGTATGTGTGCACACTTACATACACAAATACATATGGATTTTAAAAGCATTGAAACTGTAAAGTGCAAAACCTGTTTCTAAGTGCTTGCTTCTTTGTTATTGAAAGCATGGTTATGAAGGGGCTTTCCTGTTTAGGAGTTTAATAATGAAAGACAAGCACTTTAAAAATGTTCTGTCATGACCGTATTTGGACTTAGGGGCCGATTTATGTAGCGTATCATGTCCGCCAGACATCGCTGAATGCCGACAGCATACTCTATCAGCATTTAACATTGCACAAGCAGTTCTAGTGAACTGCTTGTGCAATGCCACCCACTGCAGATTCGCGGCCAATCGGCCACTAGCAGGGGGTGTCAATCAACCCGATCGTATAGGATTGGGTGGATTGATGTCCACAGCCTCAGAGGCAGCGGACCAGTTAAGGAGCAGCGGTCTTAAGAACGCTCCTTCATAACGGCTTTTTCCGGTGAGCCTGAAGGCCCGCGAGGAAACAGGGTTCATCTGGGGCCATTCGGGCCTTGAAAATCGGCCCCTTAGTGTGCATGAAGTAGCATCCTCTATAAAACCCAGTCACGAAGATGCAGTCTTGTTTGACCGTACCCTAGGCAGGTTCACACTTTATAGTTTCAGTTCTTTTAAAATCCATAAAAAATATTATTAGTTTCACTTGAACCCCGTAGTCTCCATCTTGTTTTAAGTACATGCCAAAATGGAAACATTGTTTAACAAGCATTTCAAGATGTTAAAAACAATACTAGTGAACGTTTAAAAGTGAAAATATAGCAATAGAAAAATGATGCCCAGTAATCCCATCATGTCTACATACAATTGGCATTTTGATGGTTTAGCAGTGTTGTGGATGGAAACTGATTGCAATAGGTTCCTATAAAAGTCATGATTGGCAATCCGGTTTTAAAATCCGGTTTTGAAAACACAAGTACTGTTAATGGCTATTACAACAGTGTGAGTTCAAATAAAAATATTAAAATAAAAATTATAAACACACAATTTATAGATATTGGTGTCCTTATAAGACTATTGAAGTATGCCGATCATGCCAAGATACATCTGGCATTCATATGTTTAATCAGTGTTGAGTATGGATTTAGATTACAATAGGTTAATGTTATGTATAATGGGATAGGGAGAAGCGCTCCTAAAATAGAGCTGATTATCAAAACAGAGCTAGAAATATAAATATTTGGCGCTGCCCTTCACTGGAATTCAATGCAGGTCAGCCATCCTTGGTCTTGCCCGGGCTCGTGTCCAGGAGACTAGCTGAGGTTGAAACTGCCCCAACGGGCTGTGTGGAGTCTGGTTGCACAGCCTTATCACCGGCCTATAGGACAAGAGTGAGCTGAAGAGAATCACTGGATGCTGCCTTGAGTTACCGGACATTGACGTTTTGCTGCTGTGATGCCTGGTGATTTCAATTTTAGAGTTTATTAAGAGTCTATCTGCTGAACAGTATATACTGTTTTTATGAAGCCCTTGGGCTGATCTAGCACTGCTCCCTCTATACTGAATAGCTTGACAAAGACTATATGTGGAACTGAATGTTATGAGAATGCTACTTATGCAATCCCACTTTAGTGTTATCTTAAGCTGATACATAAGTATTTCAAGTCAGGTCCTTGATATTTAGACTCATTATGTATCTGTTAGTGTTTTAATCTGGTTAACTTTATCTTGTAAGATAGACATTCACTAAATTTAACATTCCTGGAGCCCTTATTGTATGGTTCGTGGGACTCTTTTCCATATACATATGTATTGAGTCAGCTTCCTCAAAATTATGGTAGTCCCCTACTGATAATACCCGATGTGAGGAGGAGAACATTTACATCAATTATAATTTAAGTTTCATGGCTTATCCAAGGAAGGGGACTCTATTACCAATTCTGAAGCCGCCCCCCCCCCCCCACACTGTGAGGGAAGGGATAAATAGTTTATCCTCCACACTCCTTATTTGACAGAGTTATGTAGCCTCTGTCCTGTTCGTGGAGCCTCTGGTATGATTTTCCTTTGCATGTGTGTAAGAATGGCTCTTCGGATCTTATTACTGAATGATGTATTATATGTATTACTCTGTATTTCAAAGTCTGCAAACTGGCTATTTCTACAATTTTGGTATAGATACTAGCTCAAATATATATTCAACGTATAAGATTGATTTTTTGGTAGGTTGCTTAAATGCTAGAAGGTCTAAGGTAACTAACATAAGTGTTTCCCACGCTTCCACAGAATAGGGTTTTGATAGGATGAATGAAAATGAATAGAGACATTGGTTAATTTTCATTATAAGTTGGATATGTGTGGTCACTTAGGGATTTCATGCACGCTCCTCTAGCAACACAGTGCAACTAGACCTGACTGTGATTAGTTATACTCATTTACCTATTAGTATTTAGGCTCTCTGGCGAAGCAGTTTTTGCAGCTCTATTACTATGATATAATGTTTAGCATGTGTATATTTGATGCTATGTTTAAGTTTATTACTTCCTTCAATCTTAATACTAGTTTTCCGGACCTACCCAGGGTCCTAGTAGACATATGAAGGAATCTGTATAGTGTAGGCCTAGACTGGGCCTGCATCTCCCAATAATCCTCTGTTTAGCAAATTGATTCCATTGGGGTCCAAAAGTGGCCTCAGGTGTCTTTGAGGAAAAAGGGGGCGCTTTTAGGTTTGCTCCCCAATACTTAATCATTCGAGTCATGTTTCAACTTGGGAATTTGGATTTTAAAAGTGTTTAGGTACTTTAGTCCCTCGAATTCCGATTGGCTGATAGGATTCTATCAGCCAATCTGAATTAAGGTAGGAAAAATCTGATTGGCTGATCCAATCAGCCAATCAGATTGAGCTCGTATTCTATTGGCTGATCGGAGCAGCCAATAGAATGCGAGCTCAATCTGATTGGCTGATTGGATCAGCCAATCGGATTGAACTTGAATCTGATTCCTACCTTAATTCCGATTGGCTGATAGAATCCTATCAGCCAATCGGAATTCGATGGACGCCATCTTGGATGACGTCATTTAAAGGAACCGTCATTCGTCGTCTAGTCGTCGGTGAAGAAGGATGTTCCACGCCGGAGGTCTTGAAGATGGAGCCGCTCCTCGTCGGATGGATGAAGATATAAGATGCCGCTTGGATGAAGATGTCTGCCATCCGGATGTCCTCTTCTGCCCGGATAGGATGAAGACTTCTGCCGCTCCGGATGTCCTCTTTTGGTCCATCGGTGCCCGGCTGGGTGAACACGACTCAAGGTAGGGAGATCTTCAGGGGGGTAGTGTTAGGTTTATTTAAGGGGGGTTTGGGTTAGAGTAGGGGTATGTGGGTGGTGAGTTTTAATGTTGGGGGGGTTGTGTTTTTTTTTACAGGCAAAAGAGCTGATTACTTAGGGGCATGCCCCGCAAAAAGCCTTTTTAAGGGCTGGTAAAAGAGCTGGTTGCTTTTTAATTTAGAATAGGGTAGGGACCTTTATTATTTTGGGGGGCTTTTTTATTTTATTAGGGGGCTTAGAGTAGGTGTAATTAGCCTAATATTCTTGTAATCTTTTTTATTTTTTGTAATTTAGTGTTTTGTTTTTTTTGTAATTTAGTTTATTTAACCCCTTAACGACTGAGGACGTGCAGGGTACGTCCTCAGAAAAAAGGCAGTTAACGCCTGAGAACGTACCCTGCACGTCCTCAGTGTGGAAAGCAGCTGGAAGTGATCCTGCTTGCTTCCAGATGCTTTCCGGTTATTGCAGTAATGCCTCGATATGGAGGCATCCTGCAATAACCTTTTTAAGCCATCCGGTGCAGAGAGAGCCACTCTGTGGCCCTCTCTGCACCGGAGATCGGTGGCTTACTGCGTTGGTGGGTGGGAGCCGGACTGGGAGGCGGGTGGCGGCCATCGATGGCCCTGGTGATGTGAAGGGGTGCAGGATCGTGGATGGGGGTGGCTGGGGGCGCGCACGGGCGCTTGCGCGTGCACGGGAGGGTGGGGGCGGGCTCGTGCACGGGGAGGGAGTGGGTGGGAACGCTACACTACAGAAAATGCTGAAATAAAAAATGTTAAAAAAAATGTCAAAATGTAAAAAAAAAACGATCAGCAAGGTGGTGGGGGTTTGTCTGTGTGGGGGGGAAGCTACACTACAGAAAAAACAAACAAAAAAAAAAGCACTTTTTATTGCAAACTGGGTACTGGCAGACAGCTGTCAGTACCCAAGATGGCCCCCAATAAGGCAGAGGGGAGGGTTAGAGAGCGGTTTTGGGGGGATCAGGGAGGTTGGAGGCTAAGGGGGGGATCCTACACAGTAGCATATTTTTTTAAAACCCTTTTATTTTAGTACTGGCAGACTTTCTGCCAGTACTTAAGATGGCGGGGACAATTGTGGGGTGGGGGAGGGAAGGGAGCTGTTTGGGAGGGATCAGGGGGTGGGATGTGTCAGATGGGAGGCTGAGCTCTACACTAAAGATAAAATTAACCCTGCAAGCTCCCTACAAACTCCCTAATTAACCCCTTCACTGCTAGCCATAATACACGTGTGAGGCGCAGCAGGATTTAGCGGCCTTCTAATTACCAGAAAGCAACGCCAAAGTCATATATGTCTGCTATTTCTGAACAAAGGGGATCCCAGACAAGCATTTACAACCATTTGTGCCATAATTGCACAAGCTGTTTGTAAATGATTTCAGTGAGGAACCTAAAATTGTGAAAAATTTTACGTTTTTTTAAATTTGATCGCATTTGGCGGTGAAATGGTGGCATGAAATATACCAAAATGTGCCTAGATCAATACTTGGGGTTGTCTACTACACTACACTAAAGCTAAAATTAACCCTACAAGCTCCCTAAAAGCTCCCTAATTAACCCCTTAACTGCTGGGCATAATACACTTGTGGTGCGCAGTGGCATTTAGCGGCCTTCTAATTACCAAAAGCAACGCCAAAGCCATATATGTCTGCTATTTCTGAACAAAGGGGATCCCAGAGAAGAATTTACAACCATTTATGCCATAATTTCACAAGTTGTCTGTAAATAATTTCAGTGAGAAATCGAAAGTTTGTGAAAAAATTTGTGAAAAAGTGAACGATTTTTTGTATTTGATCGCATTTGGCGGTGAAATGGTGGTATGAAATATACCAAAATTGGCCTAGATCAATACTTTGGGATGTCTACTAAAAAAAAATATATACATGTCAATGGATATTCAGGGATTCCTGAATAATATTAGTGTTCTAATGTAACTAGCGCTAATTTTGGAAAAAAATGGTTTGGAAATAGCAAAGTGCTACTTGTATTTATGGCCCTATAACTTGCAAAAAAAGCAAAGAACATGTAAACATTGGGTATTTCTAAACTCAGGACAAAATTTAGAAACTATTTAGCATGGGTGTTTTTTGGTGGTTTTAGATATGTAACTGGAAAAAGAGAGAACACAGAGGCGCCAAACATGGCCTAGTACATCCAAAAACAAAAATATAAAATCCACACCTGTGACAAATGAATACTCACAAACGAGCTGCACCCTTTGGTGCTAGTGGAGCAGACTGGAGCCTCTCAGTGGTCCAGCTCACTGGTACACTTCAGGGGTCAAGCGTGGTCCAAGGTAATGGTTGTTAGCAGATTCCTAGATGGACACAAAATGTGCAAACCATAGCCAAGTACCGTTTGATCAACACAATGGTGAAATGAGCTATCCTACTTACAGAATCCAAAGCACCTGTGGGTGCATAAACAGCAAACTGGAACCAAACAGTCGCCCAGTAGACTGAATCCTCCAGGAAGATATAGGAATTCGCTCAGGTGCCAATAATCATGTTAGCAAAATATAAGGGATATAAAATACTTCATAGAAGTAAGCAAGTGTATGTCTAAAAAATCTCTTTATTAAAAATGCGACGCGTTTCTCAACTATAACAAGCTGTTTCCTCAGGCTAAAAATATTTGTAAAACACATTCAGAATACACTTGCTTTATACCAAATCTAAAACTCCTCTAGAGCCAATCAGTTTGCTACAACCTTAATGGTCATCAAGTATTAACACCTGTCTGCAGGGAGGTTGGGATGGCAACCAACAGTCTAAACAAAGTTCAGCACAATAGTAAGAAAGCCTTAGCAAATCACAGTTGTGACAGAATAGTAGTCTATATACATATCAGTATGAACAATGTAGTGTAATATAAATCAAATAATCATTGTATAGCATTTGGACATATACATAATAAATCTGATGTAGTGAGCTCTTTGCCTCTAAAAATTATGCAAGCGAGACAACATGAGCAAATGCAAACAATGAGATTCAGACCCTGTGCATAATGTTATTTTTCTGCATACAATATGCTCGATATACATATCTTAGTAAATCTTTATAAGATAAAAAGAAACAGAATATAATACATAAAACCATACATAAAACCATATCATGGTAGCATACTAAATATTATCTACCCTAGTGGTGATATCTTATTACAAGCCCTAATATATTCGTTGGTAACAATGTGTGATAAATGAGTTAGTAAATACTAATAAATGACTGATAAATATCAAAATAAATAATATTGTGAACAGTCTGCAACCAAGTATCGAGCATATGATTGTCTAAATGCTCGATTACTACTACCTGATGTCACAAAGTGTCCAGAAGATCAGTGAAGGTATATAGTGGTAGGAGTTATTATTGAAAGACCCTGGTTCGGGTACATATTTGGAACCTGCTCTGTGTATGACCCTTAGAAATCAGCGTATTAAGCACTGATCTGCTTGTTTTTCAGTGTGTAGTTGATTTTAATAATCGTGCGCAGTGCTGCCCCGACACTGGGCGTGGGATGTTTGAGTCACATAAATTTGTGGATCGGTGATTGGATAAAAACTTAGTAGGAAGGGCTAGCCTACTCGCGTCATGACACTATGTGTCATGTGTGCTCGGCACTAGCCAATCAAATAAACAGTCTTATAAACAATGCTGTTTAGCCTACAATTTATCGTCAGTCTGCACTTGTAGTCCATTCATTTGATAGTGTCTCCGGGTGATAAAGTGAATAATCTTAATCAACCATTGTGAAAGGGGGTAAAGTCATAATGTTAATATTAAAACAATTGGACGGTGTAAATAATCTGAACACATATTGAGTTTGTATGTATTACAGTAGTTAGCTAGAAATATTAATGTGCAGTATGAGTTTATGATAATCGACATCTACCTCATACTTATTTGATGGTAAAATGTATGTGGTGTATATTAGATCGACCTCAGTGCATAATGTGATGGGTGTATAGAGGGATAATAATGAAAAAAGGGGGGGGGGTTAAGCTGAGGCGTGCATGTGTAAAGAGAGATCAATTGTAGTAAGCACCGATGGTGAATAATACCGGTGTGCAATAGTTCCCGTTTGGTAGTGGTATGGTCTGACTAATGTGCAAAGGATATTCTATCAAGCTATAAAAAATGTGAATATCTCTATGGGCCCAATAGAACGCGCTCTCTATAAGGATGGAATAAAATAATAATGATATAATATATATATTAAAAAGTGATTGAAATTACGGGAACTATATAAGACAACTAAACTAGAAAGAATAAAAGGTGCCATTTGTGTTACATAATAGAGATCTGTATGTGTATATATAAGTTAGACTTTGTAAGTGAATTAATTGAAAGTGAGACAACTCACTTAAACTTAGTGAGGCCATCTCATAGTCTAGGAGCTTTTTGATATTAATGTTAAATAAAATAGGTACAGCATATATATGCTTGCTAGTTGATTATATAACAATCCTGGAGGCCATATATACAGTTGAACAATCTAAGCTAACAGAACCTATACCCACTGACTAAAATCTTATTAAAAAAGAAATTTAAATCTTAAGGATTAAATCCTAAAGCTCACAAAAGAGATGAGGCAAGTATTAATGGGGATTAGAGCCAGGGCTTTTCCTATACCCAATGTAGTGGGACAGATACCTAGAGTGATTTCTGACTAATACAAAACTTGTTAGAGGGTCCTGGGGCTGGATGCTGTTACTAAATCAAAAAGAAGCCATATCTAGATTTTCATTCAAACCGAATGGCTGTAGTATGACTAATTTTTTGATCCAAAAGGATTCTCTTCTCCTAAGGGTTATGAAAGCATCCTTATTTGATCTAGATATCATCTCTATCGGTGTTATTCTAATGGGGTCTTTTTGAGTCTTGTGAAAATTCAGACAGTGTCTTGATGTTATATGCGTGTTCGCCCCATCGTTTTTTGACTCTGCGGCAGGTGCGGCCCACATATTGCACCCCACATTTGCAATTAAGCAAATATATTACAAAAGATGTTTCACAAGTCATGTGATTCTGGATCACAAAGGATTCCCCTGTTACAAAAGATGTAAACGAGGAAACTCTGTGAGTAAAATAGCAACACATACCACAGCGTTTTCTGAAACATTTGGAGACCAGAGACTTCTGCTTGTTACTGCCAAACCTAATGCATGGGGAAACTTTATGGCTGGTCGATTTATCCCTCACTATCTTGCTCGGTGCTAAGGCCGTTTTAAGAGTTGGTGCTCTCCTGTATACTACTTTGGGTTTATCACCCAAAAGTTTTTTGAGAGTTGGATCATTGGTAAGGATCGACCAGTGTTTATTGAGAATTTTGTTTACTGCAAGATGGTTAGAGTTATATCTGGTAATAAAAAGAGGAGGATTGGTATCCTTGAAAGCAGTTTGATTTTTAACTTTCTTATTAAAGTAGCTCGATCTATCTTCCTTTCTAACTCTATCCATCTCCCTGGTAATCAGGTCTGATGGATAGCCTTTTTCAAGGCATCTATCGCCTATAATTCTGGCCTGGACATCATAATCCTCAATGGACGAGCAATTTCTCCTGATTCGTCTAAATTGTCCGTATGGGACATTCATTTTCCAGCACTTATAATGATTGCTCTCAAAGTGGAGAAAACTGTTGCAATCAACAGTCTTGAAAAAAGTTTTTGATGATACTTGTCCATCTGAAGATCTACCCAATACCAAATCTAAGAATTCAATTTGTTCTTTTTGAATATTGTACGTAAAGGGTTTTAGATATGTAACAGATTTTGGGGGTCAAAGTTAGAAAAAGTGTTTTTTTTTTCATTTTTCCTCATATTTTATCTTTTTTTTATAGTAAATTATAAGATATGATGAAAATAATGGTATCTTTAGAAAGTCAATTTAATGGCGAGAAAAACGATATATAATATGTGTGGGTACAGTAAATGAGTAAGAAGAAAATTACAGCTAAACACAAATACCGCAAAAATGTAAAAATAGCCTTGGTCCCAAATGGACAGAAAATGGAAAAGTGCTGTGGTCATTAAGGGGTTAATTGTATGTAATTGTAGGTAATTTATTTTATTAATTTATTGATAGTGTAGTGTTAGGTGTAATTGTAACTTAGGTTAGGATTTATTTTACAGGTAATTTTGTAATTATTTTAACTAGGTAGCTATTAAATAGTTAATAACTATTTAATAGCTATTGTACCTAGTTAAAATAAATACAAAGTTGCCTGTAAAATAAATATAAACCCTAAAATAGCTACAATATAATTATTTGTTATAGTGTAGCTATATTAGGTTTATTTTACAGGTAAGTATTTAGTTTTAAATAGGAATACTTTAGTTAATAAGAGTTAATTTATTTCGTTAGATTAAAATTATATTTAATTTAGGGGGGTGTTAGGGTTAGGGTTAGACTTTGCTTTAGGGGTTAATACATTTATTAGAGTAGCGGCGAGGTCCGGTCGGCAGATTAGGGGTTAATAAGTCTAGTTAGGTGGCGGCGACGTTGGGGGGGGGGGTAGATTAGGGGTTAATAAATATTATGTAGATGTCGGCGATGTTAGTGGCGGCGGTGTGCGGTCGGCAGATTAGGGGTTAAAAATATTTCTTATAGTGGCGGCGATGTGGGGGGACCTCGGTTTAGGGGTACATAGGTAGTTTATGGGTGTTAGTGTACTTTAGAGCACAGTAGTTAAGAGCTTTATAAACTGTCGTTAGCCCATAAAGCTCTTAACTACTGACTTTTTTTTGCGGCTGGAGTCTTGTCGGTAGAGGGTTCACTGCTCACTTCAGCCAAGACTCTAAATACCGGCGTTAGGAAGATCCCATTGAAAAGATAGGATACGCAATTGGCGTAAGGGGATCTGCGGTATGGAAAAGTCGCGGTTTGAAAGTGAGCGTTAGACCCTTTCCTGCCTGACTCTAAATACCAGCGGGCGGCCAAAAGCAGTGTTAGGACCCCTTAACGCTGCTTTTGACGGCTAACAGAGAACTCTAAATCTAGGCGTTAGTTTGTAAACGGGTCTCTGAGTAGTATGTATATTCCCCAAAGGCAAATCTGCATTTTCTCTGATTGGGGGGAGGGGGCTGTATATGGAAGAAATGTGTGGGTTTGTTGCTATTGTTTTGTCCCACTCTCTGAAAGTTTTGGATATTGTAGGGTAGAATGATAAACTGTCTGGGTTCCTAGGTTCTGTCCAGGCTATTGTTGCCACATTACCCCTTTCAAATATGTGATTGTCTAATTGTACCCAGGCTTTGTGTTTGGAGTTGTGGCTCCAATCTAAGATCCTTTGTAATAAAGTAGCTCTTCTATAAAGAGCAAGTTTTGGTACGCCCCTTCTCCTGGGCAAGTACATTGTCTGTTTGCGTACTCTACGTCTCCGCCCACCCCACATAAAGTTGTCTATGAGGGTTTGTAATTGTGGTAGAAAGTTTATGGGTAGGGGGATCGGCAGGGCTTGTAGCATATACAATTCCCTAGGTAGTATGTTCATTTTTATAATTCCGATTCTCCCCAGCCAGGAGAGGGGTTTGCTATTCCAGGAGTTTAAGTCTTTAGCTATTTTGTTTTTAAGCTGTGCATAATTATATTTGAACAGGGCATCAGGTTCCATCGCTAATTGAATCCTGAGGTATTTTAATTTATCTGGGGCTAGAGTGAGTTGATTTAGAGGTGATCTGTTGTATTAGATGTGAGGGTGTTGAAATGTTGAGCAGTTCAGATTTAGACAGATTGAGATGAAAGTTAGAAACCTGATCATAATTATGTAACTCTGTCAGTAATTCTGGTAAGGAGGTGTCTATTTTATATAGTGTAAAAAGCATGTCATCGGCAAACATTATAAGTTTATGTTCAGTTTTGCCAGTTTGAAGTTCTGTGATGTTTCTGTTGGATCTGACTTTTTGCGCTAATGCTTTGAATGAGAGGATAAATAGTAGAGGGGACAATGGGCAGCCCTGTCGTGTGCCATTCGATATGTGGAATGGGTCTGAAAGGGTTCCATTCACTCTTACCCGTGCATTAGGTCCAGAGTATAGAGAGAAAGCCATATGGAGGAAAGACTCTCCAAAATTCATCTTCCTCATGGTTTCCCTTAGAAAAAGCCAATCCACTCTATCAAACGCCTTTTTGGCGTCTGTAGAGAATAAAGCTAAAGGCAGGGAGCGATGCTTTGCATATTATATGATGTTTTGTATTCTGAGGGTGTTATCTTTCGCTTCCCTACCTGGGATGAATCCCCCCTGGTTGGTTGATATTAGCTTAGGGAGAAATGTATTGAGTCTAGTGGCTAGAACTTTAGCTAGAATTTTAACATCAGTGTTCAGGAGTGAGATTGGTCGAAAGTTATTTGGGCAATCTGTGGATTTTCCTGATTTTGGTAGAACTGAAATAAGAGCTTCAAGCATCCGTTCTGGTAATGATCTAGTAGTAATTAAGTAAATGAATAAGGAGAGTAAATTTGGGGCGAGAAAAGAACTATAAACCTTGTAATATTTGGGGGTAATCCCATCTGGCCCTGGGCATTTACATGTGGGAAGGTCTTTTATTGCTTGTTTCAGCTCTGTAATTGTAATGGGAGAATCTAGAGCTGCAGATTCATCTTTGTCAAGTTTAGCTAGGTGAATGTCAGATAAATAATCCAATATGAGAGACTGTTAATTGACATTCTGAGATGTCGGGTGAGGTGCTGAGATGTCTTTTAGATTATATAGTGAGTGGTAGTATTGACGAAATGCATTTGCGATACTTCTACTGTCCCTTATTTCTCCTCTATTTGGGGACCTGAGGGAGTGTATGTAATATTTTTTTTTTTTTTTGCTGAATAGACCTGGCAAGTAGCTTGCCTGGTTTATTACCTTGGTCATAGTATAATTGGCGAAGATATAGGGCTTGTTTCTGAGATTCTTCTATTAGGAAGTCTCTTAATTATTTTCTAATCTGCATTAATGAAGACGTAAGTGAATGGTTGTGTGGTTCTCGCTTGTGTCTTTGTTCTAGTTGTTGTATATTAGAATGTAATTTTTCATATTTTGTTCTTTTTTTCTATCAGTTTTATTGCTGTAAATTTAATTAATTCACCCCTGATGACACATTTATGTGCCTCCCAATTGATAGCACTAGAAGTGTCTGCATGCAAGTTGTGAGTAAAGAATTCCGAAATTGATGTGCCTATTGCCTCTGCAAGTTTCGGATCTAATAGTAAGTTATCTTCTAGTCTCCAAGTGAATTCAGTAAGTGGAGTTTCTGGCCAAAGAAGTGTGCACGTGACTGGCGCGTGATCAGACCATGTGATTGTGCCTATTTCGCTTTTGATCATTGTTAGTCCTATGGAATCAGTAAAAAAATAATCAATGCGTGAATACTTTTTATGTACGTTAGAGTAATATGTAAAATCCTTTGCTGTGGGGTTTAAAGTGTGCCAAATGTCATGAAGATTTTGTTCTGTTAAGAGTGGTTTTAACCAATTTTAATGTGGTTTTAGGAACGCTGGACATTCCGTTTGATGTGTCTATTTGCGGGTTGAGTGGAAAATTAAAGTCACCCCCCAGCAGAGCCGTCCCCTTCTTATTATCTAAGATTAGGTGCAATATTTTTTTAATAAACCTGTGTTGAGCCATATTTGAAGTGTATATGTTGAGAAGGATGATAGGTCTACCGAAAAGCAGACATACGACTAGTATATATCGGCCCTTGGGATCTGTAATGTCCAATTCCTTTTTCTGAATATGAACACAATTGTTATTGATAGTTTGTAGCTACTTATTCTTCCTCAGCTCACAGTGGTATATGAGAGAGGTTAAAAAGAAATAGCAAGTTTTGATAAACTGTGAAATTATGAGACACAAAGTAACAAGCAGTTAAATTGTGTTACTTAATTTGGCACAAATGTAGAAACTGATTGATGCTACCTCTGCATTTAGCAACTGCACATTATGATTCACAAGAAAACTTAAAGTAAATAATTCTGGAGAATACTTGGCTCAAAGATAGTATTACTTTCATAAGCAGATCAGCAATGCTTAAGGAAAAGTTCTTTCAGATCTTAAAATTCACTTAACTGAACAAGCTAATAACTTTAATCAAACCAGTAAATATACTTGTGGTCTTTATTGAGTCCCAGAAATGCTTCGTTTAGTGTAGATGTGTAGTATGATCTGACCAAGCTGATCCCTTAGTGAGGCTGAATATGTTGATCCGTTCTCGGCATCCGTTTAGGCCGCAGCCTGTCTGAGTTACTGGAAACGGAGAGAGACTGAGCGTCTGATTACAGGATGACGTCACTCGAGGGAGAGGAGCGCAGCTGACAGGTAGCTCGGCAGACAGGCGGTTTCTTAGAATGGTAACAAGCTGATAAATGTTCCCAAAGCTTAATCCAACAAAATGTATAGTTAGAAGGAAGAATTAGTAAAGGAGTTGATGTGCCAAATTTGCAATTAGATCAGAAGAAACTTAGAGGTAAAAACGGTCTTTGCTGAGAAGCTGGAAAGAACGCCTGAACTAACTGACTATCCCTAAACAATGCTAATAATCAAGCAGGTAAACAGGAAAAAGGTGTTCCCTTTATTGGCAGCTGCAGGAAGGTGCAAAATTGTATTTAAAGAGACAGTAGTCTATGACAGGATCATTGATCACTGTTGTAGTTTGTAGTGGCATGGACCTGTGGAGCAGAATCCCCACTCCATTTTTTTTTTAGGACCTGACGCAAATAACATAGTCGGGTATTTGGATATAGACCATTTTGGCTCATTTCCTTTCTGGAGACGTGTCTCCTGTAGGAATATTATGGAGTGATTGTGTTTGGATAGTTCCCGTGCTACGATCAATCTTTTGCCTGGACAGTTGAGGCCTTTGACGTTTATAGTGGCTATAGTTATAGTGTGATCTGGGTGTTTTTTTATCTTAAGGGGCATTATTAAGACTTTGCTATCTTTATGTAGTTATTAGTCTAGACGATTTAAGGTTTAAAGGGACACTGAACCCAAATTTGTTCATTTGTAATTCAGAAAGAGCATGCCATTTTAAGCAACTTTCTAATTTACTCCTATTATCAATTTTTCTTTGTTCTCTTGCTATCATTATTTGAAAAAGAAGGCATCTAAGCTTTTTTTAGGTTTTAGTATTCTGGACAGCACTTTTTTATTGGTGGATGAATTTATCCACCAATCAGCAAGGACAACCCAGGTTGTTCACCAAAAATGGGCCGGCATCTAAACTTACATTCTTGCATTTCAAATAAAGATACCAAGATAATGAAGAAAATTTGATAATAGGAGTAAATTCGAAATTTGCTTCAAATTTCATGCTCAATCTGAATCACGAAATTAAATTTTTGGGTACAGTGTCCCTTTAAGGATTTTTGGCTATTAACGGATGTTTGCAATATGCTAATGGGTATATGGTGGACACAGTATTATAGACAGTGCGGGTCCTGCTAATTGGAGTAAATAAAATTTGGTTTAGTTTGTAATTAGTGACTAGTTGGGTAGAATAGGGATAATGAGTTTACTGTAGCTCTTCAATGGGGGCATACTCTGAAGGGTAGGAGTGTTTAGAGAGAGAACTTAGGGTAAAGGGGATTCTGGAGATCTGGTTTAGAGTAATATAGAATGGGGAGTAGGGTTATGGAAACGGGTTCTTGTGAGGTAAAGGTAGGACACTGGGGTGTGTCCCCATGGCAAGAGTGCTGTGTATAGATGTGTGGGGTAGAGATCCGAGAGACCAGGAGTTTCCCAATTGTTCGGATCTGGCATGTAAGCAAATTGGGATATTTATGTTATATCAGTGGTAATGACGAGGGTGCCCAGTCACAATCCAAGAAGGATTTTTTCCTGTATTTCCTTATCAACGAGGTGTTTGAGAGACAAAGAATTACCCATAATAAAATGTCATGATGTTAATAGTATATTTAATGCTGAGTGGTTTAGCTATTGGTGTAGATTAGAGTAGAGAGTAAAATATATGTGTTGATGCCAATATGTGTAGGTAGGTCTATTATAGGTCTGTTATGTTATTGTTATTGTCATTAAACCATTTAACACATATACAGACAACAACATCATCCTTTATAAAATAAATAACCTGTACTTAAAGTATAATATACATTTTGCAATGCATTAGTATTAGCTCTGGTATCACTGAGTAAGCAGAAACATATGAATAAGGCGACCGACACCAAGGAGCATAATATGCCATCGGGTGCCATATGTAAGAATCAAGTCAGTGAATATTATTTAGGAAATACAAATACTATACTAGACGATAATATCAGCATGCTGTATAGTAACTTCTGCATCAGTGAGGAAACGTGTATATATAAGAAAACTTAGAATAACTTTTCCAATAATAATAATTAGCATATCAAACAGTATAACCGATAACATTCTAGAGAGTTTCTCCTCATTCTATACTAAAAGTTAGTTAGTGAGCAATGTGTAAACAATTATATAGCAATACCTGCGTGGCCAGTGCCATCCAATCTACTTTTTTTTTTTAAATGATAGGCTTTCAAGGTGCTTATAGTTCGTAGCCCAATTATAATGTTGCTAAATGTTCCTTGAGGCCATTCAAGAGCCTTGACAGTGGTGTAGTACACAAAGTTAACAAGGGAAGTCTCTGTCTCTGGTTAACAGACCAACAGTCTGCTCTATTATACTATACATAGTGTTGTTTCACCCGCGAGGGGTTCAAGGTGTAGTTGTAAAATGCCACCTCTTTGGTAGAGGGTGATAGGTATTACCTGTTCTTGAAGTAAGGCTTTTCCTCCTATATTGTTAATCCATAATGAAGCCTATGGATCTGGCGGGTTGGCGATTAGCGTGTTTTCCGTGTCTCCCCTTTGAGGCCTGTCTCTAGCGGAAAGGCTTTGGCCTCTAGTTATCAACGTGTCTACTTACCTGCCATCGCCGGCCCCAATACGCCCGCCTAAGCTCGCCTCACATCGCCGCCGCGGACCTGAATACGCTCGCCAAAGTTATCAATAAAGCTGTCAAAAAGCCGCGCACCAAGTACGGGGCGATGAGCAGTGGACTGTGATAGTTATCACTCATCCGATCTCGCTGCTCTTCGGCTTTTTCCCAGCTTTATTGATACCCCTGTCACTAAGCACTAACACTAAACTACACTGTTCTACCCCCTATACCGCCGCCCCTGGAGCCCCCCCGCAACTAAATAAAGTTATTAAACCCTAAACCGCCGCTCCTAGAGCCCGCCGCAACTATAATAAATGTATTAACCCCTAAACCGCCTCTCCCGGAGCCCACCGCCACTCTAATAAACTGATTAACCCCTAAACCGCCGCTCCCGGACCCAGCCGCAACCTACATAATACCTATTAACCCCTATCCTGCCCCCCCTATACCGCCGCCACCTATAATAAAATTATTAACCCCTAACCCTAACACCCCCTTAACTTAAATATTAATGAAATAAATGTAAATAAATATTACTCTTATTAACTAAATTAATCCTATTTAAAACTAAATACTTACCTATAAAATAAACCGTAATATAGCTACAATATAACTAATAATTATATTGTAGCTATTTTAGGATTTATTTTTATTTTACAGGCAAATTTCAATTTATTTTAAATAGGCACAATAGCTATTAAATAGTTATTAACTATTTAATAGCTACCTAGTTAAAATAAAGACAAATTTACCTGTAAAATAAAAACTAACCTAAGTTACATTTACACCTAACACTACACTATTCCTATTTAAAACTAAATATTTACCTGTAAAATAAACCCTAACGCCTAGATTTAGAGTTCTGCGTTAGCCGTTCAAACCAGCGATAGGGGGTCCTAATGCTGGTTTTGGCGCCCGCTGGTATTTAGAGTCAGTCAGGAAAGGGTCTAACGCTCAATTTCCAGCCGCAACTTTTCCATACCGCAGATCCCCTTACGTCAATTGCGTATCCTATCTTTTCAATGGGAGCTTTCTAACGCCGGTATTTAGAGTCTTGGCTGAAGTGAGCGTTAGAACTCTAATGACAAGACTCCAGCCACAGAAAAAAGCCAGGAATTAAGAGCTTTCTGGGCTAACGCCGGTTCATAAAGCTCTTAACTACTGTGCTCTAAAGTACACTAACACCCATAAACTACCTATGTACCCCTAAACCGAGGTCCGCCCACATCGCCGCCACTCTAATAAAATTTTTTAACCCCTAATCTGCCGACCGGACCTCGCCGCCACTATAATAAATGTAGTAACCCCTAAACCGCCTCACTCCCGCCTCAAAAACCCTATAATAAATAGTATTAACCCCTAATCTGCCCTCCCTAACTTCAAGTATTAACCCCTAATCTGCCGACCGGACCTCACCGCTACTATAATAAATGTATTTAACCCCTAAAGCTAAGTCTAACCCTAACCCTAACACCCCCCTAAGTTAAATATAATTTAAATCTAACGAAATAAAATAAATCTTATTAAATAAATTATTCCTATTTAAAGCTAAATACTTACCTGTAAAATAAACCCTAATATAGCTACAATATAAATAATAATTACATTGTAGCTATTTTAGGATTTATATTTATTTTACAGGCATCTTTGTATGTATTTTAACTAGGTACAATAGCTATTAAATAGTTAATAACTATTTAATAGCTACCTAGTTAAAATAATTACAAAATTACCTGTAAAATAAATCCTAACCTAAGTTACAATTAAACCTAACACTACACTATCAATAAATTAATTAAATAAACTACCTACAATTATCTACAATTAAATCAACTAAACTAAATTACAAAAAAAACAAACACTAAATTACAAAAAATAAAAAAAGATTACAAGAATTTTAAACTAATTACACCTACTCTACACTAAGCCCCTGAAGATCTCCCTACCTTATCTTCACCACGCCGGGTATCACCGATCCGTCCAGAAGAGGCTCCGAAGTCTTCATCCTATCCGGCAAGAAGAGGACATCTGGACCGGCAAACATCTTCATCCAAGCGGCATCTTCTATCTTCATCCATCCGACGAGGAGCGGTTTCATCTTCAAGACCTCCGGGGCGGAACATCCTCTTCTCCCGACGACTAGACGACGAATGACGGTTCCTTTAAGGGACGTCATCCAAGATGGCGTCCCTCGAATTCCGATTGGCTGATAGAATCCTATTAAGGTATGAAAAATCTGATTGGCTGATTGAATCAGCCAATCAGATTCAAGTTCAATACGATTGGCTGATCGAATCAGCCAATCAGATTGAGCTTGCATTCCATTGGCTGATTGGAACAGCCAGTAGAATGCAAGCTCAATCTGATTGGCTGATTGGATCAGCCAATCCAATTGAACTTGAATCTGATTGGCTGATTCAATCAGCCAATCAGATTTTTCCTACCGTAATTCCGATTGGCTGATAGAATCCTATCAGCCAATCGGAATTCGAGGAACCTTCATTCGTCGTCTAGTCATCGGGAGAAGAGGATGTTCCGCACCAGAGGTCTTGAAGATGGAGCCGCTCCTCGTCGGATGGATGAAGATAGAAGATGCCGCTTGGATGAAGATGTTTGCCGGTCCGGATGTCCTCTTCTTGCCGGATAGGATGAAGACTTCGGAGCCTCTTCTGGACCTCTTCTTGCCGGATAGGATGAAGACTTCGGAGCCTCTTCTGGACGGTTCGGTGATATCCGGCGTGGTGAAGATAAGGTAGGGAGATCTTCAGGGGCTTAGTGTTAGGTTTTTAAATCGGGGTTTGGGTTAGATTAGGGGTATGTGGGTGGTGGGTTGTAATGTTGGGGGGGTATTGTATGTTTTTTTACAGGCAAAAGAGCTGAATTCTTTGGGGCATGCCCCGCAAAAGGCCCTTTTAAGGGCTGGTAAGGTAAAAGAGCTGTAAACTTTTTATTTTAGATTGGGGTAGGGCATTTTTTTATTTTGGGGGGCTTTGTTATTTTTTTAGGGGGCTTAGAGTAGGTGTAATTAGTTTAAAATTCTTGTAATCTTTTTTTATTTTTTGTAATTTAGTTTTTTTTTTTGTAATTTAGTTTAGTTGATTTAATTGTAGATACTTGTAGGTAATTGTAGGTAATTTATTTAATTAATTTATTGATAGTGTAGTGTTAGGATTAATTGTAACTTGTAACCCGCGAGGGGTTCAAGGTGTAGTTGTAAAATGCCACCTCTTTGGTAGAGGGTGATAGGTATTACCTGTTCTTGAAGTAAGGCTTTTCCTCCTATATTGTTAATCCATAATGAAGCCTATGGATCTGGCGGGTTGGCGATTAGCGTGTTTTCCGTGTCTCCCCTTTGAGGCCTGTCTCTAGCGGAAAGGCTTTGGCCTCTAGTTATCAACGTGTCTACTTACCTGCCATCGCCGGCCCCAATACGCCCGCCTAAGCTCGCCTCACATCGCCGCCGCGGACCTGAATACGCTCGCCAAAGTTATCAATAAAGCTGTCAAAAAGCCGCGCACCAAGTACGGGGCGATGAGCAGTGGACTGTGATAGTTATCACTCATCCGATCTCGCTGCTCTTCGGCTTTTTCCCAGCTTTATTGATACCCCTGTCACTAAGCACTAACACTAAACTACACTGTTCTACCCCCTATACCGCCGCCCCTGGAGCCCCCCCGCAACTAAATAAAGTTATTAAACCCTAAACCGCCGCTCCTAGAGCCCGCCGCAACTATAATAAATGTATTAACCCCTAAACCGCCTCTCCCGGAGCCCACCGCCACTCTAATAAACTGATTAACCCCTAAACTGCCGCTCCCGGACCCAGCCGCAACCTACATAATACCTATTAACCCCTATCCTGCCCCCCCTATACCGCCGCCACCTATAATAAAATTATTAACCCCTAACCCTAACACCCCCTTAACTTAAATATTAATGAAATAAATGTAAATAAATATTACTCTTATTATCTAAATTAATCCTATTTAAAACTAAATACTTACCTATAAAATAAACCGTAATATAGCTACAATATAACTAATAATTATATTGTAGCTATTTTAGGATTTATTTTTATTTTACAGGCAAATTTCAATTTATTTTAACTAGGCACAATAGCTATTAAATAGTTATTAACTATTTAATAGCTACCTAGTTAAAATAAAGACAAATTTACCTGTAAAATAAAAACTAACCTAAGTTACATTTACACCTAACACTACACTATTCCTATTTAAAACTAAATATTTACCTGTAAAATAAACCCTAACGCCTAGATTTAGAGTTCTGCGTTAGCCGTTCAAACCAGCGATAGGGGGTCCTAATGCTGGTTTTGGCGCCCGCTGGTATTTAGAGTCAGTCAGGAAAGGGTCTAACGCTCAATTTCCAGCCACAACTTTTCCATACCGCAGATCCCCTTACGTCAATTGCGTATCCTATCTTTTCAATGGGAGCTTTCTAACGCCGGTATTTAGAGTCTTGGCTGAAGTGAGCGTTAGAACTCTAATGATAAGACTCCAGCCACAGAAAAAAGCCAGGAATTAAGAGCTTTCTGGGCTAACGCCGGTTCATAAAGCTCTTAACTATTGTGCTCTAAAGTACACTAACACCCATAAACTACCTATGTACCCCTAAACCGAGGTCCCCCCACATCGCCGCCACTCTAATAAAATTTTTTAACCCCTAATCTGCCGACCGGACCTCGCCGCCACTATAATAAATGTAGTAACCCCTAAACCGCCTCACTCCCGCCTCAAAAACCCTATAATAAATAGTATTAACCCCTAATCTGCCCTCCCTAACTTCAAGTATTAACCCCTAATCTGCCGACCGGACCTCACCGCTACTATAATAAATGTATTTAACCCCTAAAGCTAAGTCTAACCCTAACCCTAACACCCCCCTAAGTTAAATATAATTTAAATCTAACGAAATAAAATAAATCTTATTAAATAAATTATTCCTATTTAAAGCTAAATACTTACCTGTAAAATAAACCCTAATATAGCTACAATATAAATAATAATTACATTGTAGCTATTTTAGGATTTATATTTATTTTACAGGCATCTTTGTATGTATTTTAACTAGGTACAATAGCTATTAAATAGTTAATAACTATTTAATAGCTACCTAGTTAAAATAATTACAAAATTACCTGTAAAATAAATCCTAACCTAAGTTACAATTAAACCTAACACTACACTATCAATAAATTAATTAAATAAACTACCTACAATTATCTACAATTAAATCAACTAAACTAAATTACAAAAAAAACAAACACTAAATTACAAAAAATAAAAAAAGATTACAAGAATTTTAAACTAATTACACCTACTCTACACTAAGCCCCTGAAGATCTCCCTACCTTATCTTCACCACGCCGGGTATCACCGATCCGTCCAGAAGAGGCTCCGAAGTCTTCATCCTATCCGGCAAGAAGAGGACATCTGGACCGGCAAACATCTTCATCCAAGCGGCATCTTCTATCTTCATCCATCCGACGAGGAGCGGTTTCATCTTCAAGACCTCCGGGGCGGAACATCCTCTTCTCCCGACGACTAGACGACGAATGACGGTTCCTTTAAGGGACGTCATCCAAGATGGCGTCCTTCGAATTCCGATTGGCTGATAGAATCCTATTAAGGTATGAAAAATCTGATTGGCTGATTGAATCAGCCAATCAGATTCAAGTTCAATACGATTGGCTGATCGAATCAGCCAATCAGATTGAGCTTGCATTCCATTGGCTGATTGGAACAGCCAGTAGAATGCAAGCTCAATCTGATTGGCTGATTGGATCAGCCAATCCAATTGAACTTGAATCTGATTGGCTGATTCAATCAGCCAATCAGATTTTTCCTACCGTAATTCCGATTGGCTGATAGAATCCTATCAGCCAATCGGAATTCGAGGAACCTTCATTCGTCGTCTAGTCATCGGGAGAAGAGGATGTTCCGCACCAGAGGTCTTGAAGATGGAGCCGCTCCTCGTCGGATGGATGAAGATAGAAGATGCCGCTTGGATGAAGATGTTTGCCGGTCCGGATGTCCTCTTCTTGCCGGATAGGATGA
This sequence comes from Bombina bombina, assembly GCF_027579735.1. NCBI lineage: Eukaryota > Metazoa > Chordata > Amphibia > Anura > Bombinatoridae > Bombina > Bombina bombina. The sequence goes on along the minus strand of NC_069500.1, from coordinate 428,436,848 downwards.
AGACTTCGGAGCCTCTTCTGGACCTCTTCTTGCCGGATAGGATGAAGACTTCGGAGCCTCTTCTGGACGGATCGGTGATATCCGGCGTGGTGAAGATAAGGTAGGGAGATCTTCAGGGGCTTAGTGTTAGGTTTTTAAAGGGGGGTTTGGGTTAGATTAGGGGTATGTGGGTGGTGGGTTGTAATGTTGGGGGGGTATTGTATGTTTTTTTACAGGCAAAAGAGCTGAATTCTTTGGGGCATGCCCCGCAAAAGGCCCTTTTAAGGGCTGGTAAGGTAAAAGAGCTGTAAACTTTTTATTTTAGATTAGGGTAGGGCATTTTTTTATTTTGGGGGGCTTTGTTATTTTTTTAGGGGGCTTAGAGTAGGTGTAATTAGTTTAAAATTCTTGTAATCTTTTTTTATTTTTTGTAATTTAGTTTTTTTTTTTGTAATTTAGTTTAGTTGATTTAATTGTAGATACTTGTAGGTAATTGTAGGTAATTTATTTAATTAATTTATTGATAGTGTAGTGTTAGGATTAATTGTAACTTAGGTTAGTATTTATTTTACAGGTAATTTTGTAATTATTTTAACTAGGTAGCTATTAAATAGTTATTAACTATTTAATAGCTATTGTACCTAGTTAAAATAAATACAAAGATGCCTGTAAAATAAATATAAATCCTAAAATAGCTACAATGTAATTATTATTTATATTGTAGCTATATTAGGGTTTATTTTACAGGTAAGTATTTAGCTTTAAATAGGAATAATTTATTTAATAAGATCTATTTTATTTCGTTAGATTTAAATTATATTTAATTTAGGGGGGTGTTAGGGTTAGGGTTAGACTTAGCTTTAGGGGTTAATACATTTATTATAGTAACGGTGAGGTCCAGTCGGCAGATTAGGGGTTAATACTTGAAGTTAGGTGTCAGCAATGTTAGGGAGGGCAGATTAATGGTCAATACTATTTATTATAGGGTTTTTGAGGCGGGAGTGAGGCGGTTTAGGGGTTAATACATTTATTATAGTGGCAGCGAGGTCCGGTCGGCAGATTAGGGGTTAATAAGTGTAGGTAGGTAGCGGCGACGTTGGGGGGGCAGATTAAGGGTTAATAAATATAATATAGGTGTCGGCGATGTTAGGGGCAGCAGATTAGGGGTACATAGGGATAATGTAGGTTGCGGCGGTGTCCGGAGCGGCAGATTAGGGATTAAAAGTGTAATGCAGGGGTCAGCGATAGCGGGAGCGGCAGATTAGAGGTTAATAAGTGTAAGATTAGGGATGTTTAGACTCGGGGTTCAAGTTAGGGTGTTAGGTGCAGACTTAGGAAGTGTTTCTCCATAGGAAACAATGGGGCTGCGTTAGGAGCTGAACGCTGCTTTTTTACAAGTGTTAGATTTTTTTTCAGCTCAAACTGCCCCATTGTTTCCTATGGGGGAATCGTGTACTAGCACGTTTTTGAAGCTGGCCGCGTCCGTAAGCAACGCTGGTATTAAGAGTTGAAGTGGCGGTAAATTATGCTCTATGCTCCCTTTTTGGAGCCTAACGCAGCCCTTCAGAGTACTCTCAATACCAGCGTTATTTAAAAGGTGCGGGGGAAAAAAACAGCTAACGCACTCCTTCTAACGCTAAACTCTAAATCTAGGTGTAAGATAGCTACAATGTAATTAATAATTACATTGTAGCTATTTTAGGATTTATATTTATTTTACAGGTAACTTTGTATTTATTTTAACTAAGCAGAATAGTTATTAAATAGTTATTAACTATTTAATAACTACCTAGCTAAAAGAAATACAAAATTACCTGTAAAATAAATCCTAACCTAAGTTACAATTAAACCTAACACTACACTATCATTAAATAAATTAAATTAATTATCTACAAATACCTACAATTAAATACAATTAAATAAACTAAAGTACAAAAAATAAAAAAAACTGTTACAAAAAATAAAAAAATATTACAAGATTTTTAAGCTAATTACACCTAATCTAAGCCCCCTAATAAAATAACAAAGCCCCCCAAAATAAAAAAATTCCCTACCCTATTCTAAATTACGAAAGTTAACAGCTCTATTACCTTACCAGCCCTTAAAAGGGCCTTTTGCGGGGCATGCCCCAAAGAAATCAGCTCTTTTGCCTGTAAAAACCCCCACAATACCACCCCCCAACATTACAACTCACCACCCACATACCCCTACTCTAACCCAAACCCCCCTTAAATAAACCTAACACTACCCCCCTGAAGATCATCCTACCTTTAGCCGTCTTCAGCCAGCCGACCACCGATGGAACAGAAGAGGACATCCGCAGCGGTCGAAGTCTTTATCCAAGGGGCGCTGAATAGGTCTATCCGATAGAAGTCTTCATCCAGGCGGCGTCTTCAATCTTCATCCATCCGGAGCGGAGCGGAGCCATCTTCAAAGCAGCCGACGCGGAGCCATCTTCATCCACCGACGTCTACTCGCCGAATGAATATTCCTTTAAGTGACGTCATCCAAGATGGCGTCCCTCAAATTCCGATTGGCTGATATGATTATATCAGCCAATCGGAATTAAGGTAGGAAAAATCTGATTGGCTGATCCAATTAGCCAATCAGATTCAAGTTCAATCCGATTGGCTGATCCAATCATAGCTGTAGATAGATAGATAGATAGATAGATAGATAGATAGCTGTAGTTGTAATAGATTCTTGGACTCCCCTTATTCGCAAATAATTGCAACGGTTGCGATTGTCTAAATCTTCAATTTTGTCGTTGAGAAACTGTATAATGCCGTCTTTTGAAGTTATTTTAGTTGTAAGGTTAGAAACATTGGTGTTGGTGTTTGTTTGTTCTTCAATTCCAGTGATTTTGTCTTTTAGGTTTAAGATGTCTTTATGAAGGTCTTTATATAGTGTTCTGACTCATGCATTATCACCTATATGTCATCTTTTGATGCAAGATGTCTTAGGTCATATTTAGTCACATAATTAGTAGGCGCACTTTCTCTGGGAGTGTACCATTGCTGATGCAGTATGCTGTCTGCTTGGAAGTGGATGTGATGATGCAGCTTCTTGCGGCTCCATTGACTTTAGGTAGTGGCTGAGTGTCCTAGAGCTGGGTCCCTTATCCCCCTTAGTTACTTTTCTATTGGGATTGAGGAATATAGATTATTCTTTGTAGAGGATATGCTGGTAAAACAATGCTGTGTATACTCTGAATCTAAGTTTGATAACCTTTTTTAGAGTTCACTTCTTTTTTGTTGCTCTGCTGGGGTTATAGAACTTATAAAGTGATATACCCAGGGTTTAATGATGTATCTACACTCCCTCGTGAGTTTTGTATATATCAGAGGTGACCTGTTAATGGGTTGCAGTTTTTAGGTAGTCAGGCCTGTGCTATAATCCATTTGTGCTTTTACTCCTGGACTATGAATGCTTGAGTGGCTCTGCCCTACGTCCCTGGTTACTAAGTCTCAGCCGGTAGGGCAGTGGTATATTTTAGGCTGTTCTTGTCTCGTAAAGCTGTGTTATTTATACCCAGTTGTTAGGAGTCTTACAAGGAGGTCTTAATCTTGACTTCTATATGGCCTGCATAGCTTGGGGCTATATATCTGGCTGGTTATGCAACTATGTGTAGCTAGGCCCTTCTTATGCGCTGCGTCAGAACATTCCTGCAGCAGTGATTACATGTGTGGCCGTCACCTACTCTTACCTCCAGGGCGGAACAGAGCCCGTGACCGCGACAATCTCCGTGTTGATCCCAGAGTTGGCGTAGTAGCCGTATGGAGGGACCGGGCTGATTGCTTTCAGCCGGTGTTAACTGTGCATCCGGCCGCAATGACTCTGTGTCAATTTGCGTGATGATCCAGCCACATTAGGTTTTGATTGTGCCGTGGGTCCTCTCTGAAGGTAATTAGTGTTTGCTTGGGTAACGTTTTGGGAGCTTACATCCCAGATTTTAGAACTTATTTTGCCATGGGGCCTAAGAGCTTTAGAAGCTTGCTGCCATCGGCCTGTGTGGCTAAGCTCCGCCCCCCGTTTTTCACATTTTTATCACAAATGATTTCAGTAATGAAAAGTGTTGTAATTCTCATTGTCTAATATATGCTTTTTAGGTCACTGTGTTTGCATTTGAGTCCCTGGAGGCTTTACATGAATTTCACAAGTATGTAAACAACCCCCCTTAAATAAACCTAACACTACCCCCCTGAAGATCATCCTACCTTTAGCCGTCTTCAGCCAGCCGACCACCGATGGAACAGAAGAGGACATCCGCAGCGGTCGAAGTCTTTATCCAAGGGGCGCTGAATAGGTCTATCCGATAGAAGTCTTCATCCAGGCGGCGTCTTCAATCTTCATCCATCCGGAGCGGAGCGGAGCCATCTTCAAAGCAGCCGACGCGGAGCCATCTTCATCCACCGACGTCTACTCGCCGAATGAATATTCCTTTAAGTGACGTCATCCAAGATGGCGTCCCTCAAATTCCGATTGGCTGATATGATTATATCAGCCAATCGGAATTAAGGTAGGAAAAATCTGATTGGCTGATCCAATTAGCCAATCAGATTCAAGTTCAATCCGATTGGCTGATCCAATCATAGCTGTAGATAGATAGATAGATAGATAGATAGATAGATAGATAGATAGCTGTAGTTGTAATAGATTCTTGGACTCCCCTTATTCGCAAATAATTGCAACGGTTGCGATTGTCTAAATCTTCAATTTTGTCGTTGAGAAACTGTATAATGCCGTCTTTTGAAGTTATTTTAGTTGTAAGGTTAGAAACATTGGTGTTGGTGTTTGTTTGTTCTTCAATTCCAGTGATTTTGTCTTTTAGGTTTAAGATGTCTTTATGAAGGTCTTTATATAGTGTTCTGACTCATGCATTATCACCTATATGTCATCTTTTGATGCAAGATGTCTTAGGTCATATTTAGTCACATAATTAGTAGGCGCACTTTCTCTGGGAGTGTACCATTGCTGATGCAGTATGCTGTCTGCTTGGAAGTGGATGTGATGATGCAGCTTCTTGCGGCTCCATTGACTTTAGGTAGTGGCTGAGTGTCCTAGAGCTGGGTCCCTTATCCCCCTTAGTTACTTTTCTATTGGGATTGAGGAATATAGATTATTCTTTGTAGAGGATATGCTGGTAAAACAATGCTGTGTATACTCTGAATCTAAGTTTGATAACCTTTTTTAGAGTTCACTTCTTTTTTGTTGCTCTGCTGGGGTTATAGAACTTATAAAGTGATATACCCAGGGTTTAATGATGTATCTACACTCCCTCGTGAGTTTTGTATATATCAGAGGTGACCTGTTAATGGGTTGCAGTTTTTAGGTAGTCAGGCCTGTGCTATAATCCATTTGTGCTTTTACTCCTGGACTATGAATGCTTGAGTGGCTCTGCCCTACGTCCCTGGTTACTAAGTCTCAGCCGGTAGGGCAGTGGTATATTTTAGGCTGTTCTTGTCTCGTAAAGCTGTGTTATTTATACCCAGTTGTTAGGAGTCTTACAAGGAGGTCTTAATCTTGACTTCTATATGGCCTGCATAGCTTGGGGCTATATATCTGGCTGGTTATGCAACTATGTGTAGCTAGGCCCTTCTTATGCGCTGCGTCAGAACATTCCTGCAGCAGTGATTACATGTGTGGCCGTCACCTACTCTTACCTCCAGGGCGGAACAGAGCCCGTGACCGCGACAATCTCCGTGTTGATCCCAGAGTTGGCGTAGTAGCCGTATGGAGGGACCGGGCTGATTGCTTTCAGCCGGTGTTAACTGTGCATCCGGCCGCAATGACTCTGTGTCAATTTGCGTGATGATCCAGCCACATTAGGTTTTGATTGTGCCGTGGGTCCTCTCTGAAGGTAATTAGTGTTTGCTTGGGTAACGTTTTGGGAGCTTACATCCCAGATTTTAGAACTTATTTTGCCATGGGGCCTAAGAGCTTTAGAAGCTTGCTGCCATCGGCCTGTGTGGCTAAGCTCCGCCCCCCGTTTTTCACATTTTTATCACAAATGATTTCAGTAATGAAAAGTGTTGTAATTCTCATTGTCTAATATATGCTTTTTAGGTCACTGTGTTTGCATTTGAGTCCCTGGAGGCTTTACATGAATTTCACAAGTATGTAAACAAAGAAAAGGTTTTCACGTTGGACACTTTGTTTATTTAACAGTGGTAGACAAGCAGGTTTCAGCTGGCACATTATACCAGTAATAAGTCAAAGGCCTTGCCAAGAATTTAGAATAGTTTTAAACAGTAACAGAGGATTAACCCAGGGGGTATCTTATTTAAATGTTGGCTCTGAAACAGTGCTGATTAAAACAGCAAGATTAGAGTGTTATAGTAATTAGAGCAACATTCTAAAAGAACCATAATGTTGGTTAGGCTTGTCTGCTAGAAATATCCCAAATACACTGTGAAACAATGCTGCTTTCTCGGACAGTCAAAGGGTTAAAAAGAGTTAAGTGACATGCCTCTGTTATGTGATTTAGTACCACTGTTATATAGAACAATGTTTTTATTGCAGCACTGGAAAATGTTCCTCTGGGATGGGGGGCAGTACTGTTGGGAAGCTATAGGTGGGAGTTTATATTGATGGTTGTCTGTGCTGGGCAGCATTTCTAAGTGACAGTGACATTACCCCTTAGACAGAGATAACATGTAATGCTGCTGACCCTGCTGAGTTTCCTTCCAGCACAGTTGTGCTTAACTATACAAATGTATATTTTGTATGAAAGCCCTTAATAGGGGGCAGGTAGAATATGTTTGTGAAGGTGTCCTTCAGTATAGATGCCAGTCACTGTATCGGTTCTTCTTTTAATTTTACACTCAGTGCTGGCACCATCAGAGCTAATCAGAAAAGCCAGGAAAATTCTGGCAGCATGAAGTAGGGCCTGGTAAAGACAGCCGGGACACAAGACAGATCATGTATGCTAGATGCACACAGGCAGAGCATGTGGTCACTTATACCACCACTTGCTATTTTTGCTTTGAACAGTGGCCACTAATTAAATCACAAAAGGTATTAAAAAAAGCAAGGCAGTTTGTATAATAGAGGATAATCCTCAGAAATGGGATATGCTCTTTAGGGACAGACATTTGCATAGGGCATGCTGTATTTTACCATTCTCTTATCTAAATTGTAATGTTTTTCTGCTTGTGTTTATCTTTCATGCCAGCACCATGCAGAATCGCTTCCTGATAGTAGGACTTCTCTCTGTCTTATTGGTGGGGCTCACCCTGTTCCTGGGTCTATATTTTGGATTACGTACCAGCTCGTCTGCCAATGAAGGAGTCTACGAGAGGGCAGCTGTGGCCGCTGATGCTGCAAAATGCTCAGAAATTGGAAGGTAAGATCTGCTCTCAATCCCACCTAAATTTCACATATCTGTCAGTAACAGACATAGATAGAGCTAGGCTGCTGCATTCACTAAGACTGGAGCTACAGCCAGGGTATGTGATGTTAGGAACTTTTCAATCTTTTATCACTTCTTGCCCTCTGTAATAACTAAAGAAGGCTTAAAATGACTGGGCCAAAGAATTAATAGGAACAGTAAACACCTTGTAATTTCAAGATTTTTCTGCAGTCGCGCAACAAACTAACGACTAGATTACGAGTTGTGCGTTAGGCTTAAAAAGCAGCGTTAAGAGGTCCTAACGCTGCTTTTTAACGCCCACTGGTATTATGAGTCTTGAACGTACAGGCTCATCCCTCACTTTTTTGGCCAGACTTGGAAAAACCGCAAATCCACTTACATAAATTGCGTATCCTATTTTTTCAATGGGACTTGCATAGCGCAGGAATTACGAGTCTGCCAAAAAGTGAGCGGTACACCCTCTCCTGTCAAGACTGGTACCGCATTATAAAGTCAGTAGTTAATAGTTTTATGATACAAAGCCGTAGCATAAAACTCTTAACTAAAGTGCTAAAAAGTACACTAACACTCATAAACTACCTATTAACCCCTAAACCGAGGCCCTCCCGCATCGCAAACACTTAAAAAAATAATTAACCCCTAACCTGCCGAACCGGACAACGCCGCCACTATAACAAATATATTAACCTCTAAACTGCCGCACTCCTGCCTCGCAAACATTAGTTAAATATTATTAACCCCTAATCTGCCGTCCCTAACATCGCCGACACCTACCTATATTTATTAACCCCTAATCTGCCGCCCCCAACGTTGCTGCCACTATACTAATGTTATTAACCCCTAAATCTAAGTCCAACTCTAACACCCCTAACTTAAATATAATTAAAAGAAATTGAAATAAATATTCCTATCATTAACTAAATGATTCCTATTTAAAACTAAATACTTACCTATAAAATAAACCCTAAGATAGCTACAATATAACTAATAGCTACATTGTAGCTATCTTATGGTTTATTTTTATTTTACAGGCAAGTTTGTATTTATTTTAACTAGGTAGAATACTTACTAAATAGTTATTAACTATTTAATAACTACCTAGCTAAAATAAATACTAAAGTACCTGTAAAATAAAACCTAACCTAAGTTACAATTACACCTAACACTACACTATAATTAAATTAATTCCCTAAATTAAATACAATTAAATACAATTTCTTTTAATTATATATAAGTTAGGGGGTGTTAGGTTTAGGGTTAGACTTAGGTTTAGGGGTTAATAACTTTAATATAGTGGCGGCGATGTTGGGAGCGGCAGATTAGGGGTTAATAAATGTAGGTAAGTGGCGGCGATGTTAGGGCCGGCAGATTAGGGGTTAATAATATTTAACTAATGTTTGCGAGGCGGGAGTGTGGCGGTTTAGGGGTTAATATGTTTATTATAGTTGCGGCGACATTGGGGGCAGCAGAGTAGGGGTTAATAAATATAATGTAGGGTTCGGCGATGTTGGGGGCAGCAGATTAGGGGTTCATAAGTATAATGTAGGTGGCGGCGGTGTCCGGAGCGGCAGATTAGGGGTTAATAATTATAATGTAGGTGATGGCGATGTCGGGGGCGGCAAATTAGGGGTTAATAAGTGTAAGATTAGGGGTGTTTAGACTCAGGGTTCATGTTAGGGTGTTAGGTGTAGACATACATTTTATTTCCCCATAGGAATCAAAGGGGCTGCATTAGTGAGTTATACGCTGCTTTTTTACAGGTGTTAGACTTTTTTTCAGCCGGCTCTCCTCGTTGATCCCTAAAATCGTACACGAGCACGTTACACCAGCTCACCACTGACTTAAGCAGGTATTGGAGTGAGATTTGGAGCAAAATTTTGCTCAACGCTCACTTCTTGTCTTTTAACCACGGGTTTCTGAAAACTCGTAATACCAGCGCTGTAGGTAAGTGAGTGGTGAGGGAAAACTGCTCGTTAGCACCGCATAGCCTCTAATGCAAAACTCGCAATCTAGCCGTAACTTACTGGGTGATTTTAAAAATGTTTTGAATGCATTAACACTTTGCTACAATTGTTTTTCACTAGTCAAACTCTACCTACCACTTGATTTGTTTGGAGGAGCATATCTGGAGTAGACAAGGCTAACTACTGTCATTTTGGGGTTGACCATAATATATACGCTGATTTGTTTTCGGCAGGTTTTCAGCCTGTAATGGGCACTTTTCGTTTCAACAAGAAGGTTTTCATCTGTTTCTTGGAGCTGCAATCGCATTTTCAGCTAACCAAACCCCCACCACTATTTTTAACATGGACCGGTAATTTCCTAATTTTTACAAATTAGACACTTTAAAGCACGAGTATTCCAAGACTTTTCTATTATGTTACCCATATGCAAGACACTCTGTAATGGCCACAGGTGGCATTTTAGAGGTGTATTTGCATACATGGTCTATATTCAACAAACCCTTGGCCCAATATGACGTATGAAGCCCATTGTACCGCATAACGTATATATACGTTATATAAGCTACAGCAGCCACGGCTGTAAGGTGACAGCTGAGAGCTGCTGTTCATGAGCTGCAGGCATCGATGCTCCGGTACCATATGAATGCAGATGCCTGATTGTTACAGACAGTGACACTGTGTCTGTCATCATCTGTAACGATCATCTGCTGGTGCTGGAGTGAGTTGTGGGAAGGTGCGGGGCTTATGGGTTTCCCAGCAGCAGAGGGGGGAGAGAAGGAGTGGGAGGAACTCTACCTACAGATATATTTTTTGAAGGGAGAGAGAGAGATTGACTACAGAAAATTCGTGAAATGGGGATGAGGGCACCATACACAATGATCACGGCGAGGTGGGGGACCACTATATATATATATATATATATATATATATATATATATATATATAATCCAATAATATGCACTCCCTGGGTTTAAGCATAGCACACTTTATTCAGCAGTGACGTTTCGGGGCATTCACCCCTTCCTCAGAATGGGTGAATGCCCCGAAACGTCACTGCTGAATAAAGTGTGCTGTGCTTAAACCCATGGAGTGCATATTATTGGATTATATTTAATATTTGCTTATGCACCCTGGTCTGGAGTAATTATTGGCGAGTGGGAGTGCGCTATTTTTGTATATATATATATATATATATATATATATATATATATATATATATATATATATATTTATAAAAAACATACAAATTAGGTACTGACAGTCAGGTGGCTACCACTAGAGGAAAGTGGGAGGGTTAGAGAGCTGTTTGGGAGCGATCAGGGAGGTGGAAAGGTTGAGGGGGGTCACTACACTGCAGAAAAATAATAATTAAAATAAAAAAATAAAAAAGCACTAAACTGCATATTGGCAGACTGGAGTTTTAAGTAATCATGGCAACCTCTCAGTGAGAGTATTGATGACAGTTAGAGTCTGGAGATGCAGGGAAAGTTTTTCTGCGAACCCATCCAGACTGTCGCCTAACAGATCTGAGTTTTGACTGCTTGCTGTTACACACTCAAGTCCATGTCAGAAGTGTCGCTGCAAGACTGTCACACTTGAGAGGCTGTGCCTGTTCCACAGCATGGATCCTGGAGGTAAGACAATTTTACATATACACTTTTGTACAGGGTCACAGTGTGGCTCCTTTATGCCTCGATAGGATCAAGGGTTAATATATCGGTCAGGGAGATTATTTGAACATCAAGGGGTTATTTATGATCGCTTTAATGTGAGAGTTTTTGGGCTCATATACTGTGTGCTTTTGGCTTGGAACAAACAGGTTTCACTTTTGTTTTTGTGTGTTGCGCAGCTCATAATAGCTTAGCGCCTTTTTGATAGCAGGGGAAGTCCTGTCCTACGCACCACGTGAACTGGGTACAGTCTTTTCATTTTCCTAAGATCTTACTGTGAACATAACTCCTAAGGAGAGCGTTGCACTGTTAGCTGTCTGGGTCTAGGAGGTGGTGAGTGCCCCAGCCATTGAGATTATAAAGGTGCCGTTTTTGAATAAAGCGTTTACTTTTTGTCTGTTCTTCTGTGAATATATCTTAGCTATGGAGGAATCTGATATTAAATTAGAAAGTTCCGCTCCTTCTGTACTGATTAATAATTCCTGTTTATATTGTGAGGAGGCCGTGGTTTGTCCGCCTGCTCAATTTTGTTCCATTTGCCTAAGCACTGTTCTAAATTCTAAGAAGGGAAACAAGCCTGCTATTAGCCCCTCTGAGCCGTCTACCTCTCAGGAATCTGTGTCCTGAGAGATTACTACCCTTTCTACACTACTCACTCCACATGCAGTTCCCCGCGGCTCAACTAATCCTCCATCTGGAGGGGGCTTTTTTTCAGCAGACTTTACTGCGCAGTTACAATTGGCGGTGTCTGCGGCCCTGAGTGCCTTACCTCGCTCTAGCAAACATAAGAGAAAGGTTAAACATAGTTCTCCTGACCTAGAGTCATCTAAATATTTGTCGGATTTAGCTACCGTCCCAGCTATCCGAGGATGAGTTCACCTCTGTAGCTTCAGAGGGTGAACTTTCTGAGTCAGAGACTGCAGTTTCTAAACCTCCTTCAGCGGAGGAACCCTCCTTTAGATTTAAAATTGAGCATCTGTGTTTTTTTATTAAAGGAGGTTCTGTCTACGCTAGAGGTTCCAGAGGTGACTCTCCCTGAGGAACCTAAGATCCCTAAACTAGACAGGGTTTATGAAGACAGGAAGGTCCCTCAGACTTTTCCTGTGCTAGTTAAGATGGCGAACATTATTAGTAACGAATGGGAAAGAATAGGATCTTCTTTTTCCCCCTCGTCTACTTTTAAAAAATTTATCCAGGTCCCTAAACCTCAATTGGATTTGTGGGGCTCCAACCCTTAGGTGGATGACGCTATTTCTACACTGGCTAAGCATACTACTGGTTCAAGCTTGTAAGCCAGTTACTCGTCGTATCTACCATAAAGTTTGGAGGACTTACTTGTACTGGTGTAAGAGTGTGGCTTTTCCTGGCATAAGGTTAAGGTTGCCAGAATTTTATTTTTTCTCCAGGATGGACTGGAGAAGGGTCTATCTGTTATCTTCCTGAAGGGACAGATATCGGCCCTGTCGTTGTTACTGCACAAGAGATTGGCTGAGCTTCCGGATATGCAGTCCTTTGTTAAGGCTCTGACTAGGATCAGACCTGTGTTTAGATCTGGGGCTCCGCCTTGAAGCCTAGATCTTGTTCTTAGTGTTCTGCATCAGGCTTCGTTTGAGTCTATGCATACTGTTGACATTAAATTGTTATCTTGGAAGGTTCTTTTTTTTGCTGGCTTTTGCCTCTGCGTGCAGAGTTTCTGAGATTTCTGCTTTACAATGTGACTCCCCTTATCTTGTTTTCCATGCTGATAAGGCAGTTTTATGTACTAAATTAGGGTTACTCCCTAAGGTGGTGTCGGACCATAACATTAATCAAGAAATCGTTGTTCCCTCCTTGTGTCCTAATCCTTCTTCAGCGAAGGAACGCTTGCTTCACAATCTGGATGTGGTTCTTGCCTTGAAGTTCTATCTTCAGGCTTCTAAGGAATTCCGACAATCTTCCACTTTGTTTGTTATCTATACGGGAAAGCGTAATAGCAGAAGGCTACTATGACTTCCCTATCTTTATAGTTGAGGAGTGTCATCTGCTTTTCTTATGAGATAGCAGGACGACAGCATCCTGAGAGGATAACGGTTCTGTCCACTAGAGCAGTGGCTTCCTCTTGGGCTTTTAAGAATGAAGCTTCAATGGATCAGATTAGTAATTCGATGTGTTTGCTTCGGCTGAAGCAGCTTTCAGGAGAAAAGTTTTGCAGGCTGTGGTGCCCTCAGAATAGGGTCCGTCTCTTTTTTTGTTCCCTCCCATTATTCATTCAGTATCCTCTGGAGCTTGGGAATATTTTTCTCAACTGTAAGGAATGAAGTTGTGAACTCTCCCTGCCTTATGGAAGGAAAACATAATTTATGCTTACCAGATAAATTCCTTTCCTTCCTGGCAGGGAGAGTCCACAATCCCGCCCGTAATAAATTTTTTGATGGTCGGCTCCCTTTTTATATTATTTCTTCTGGCACCTTTATACCCTGATGTTTCTCCTACTTTTCCTTGTTTCCTCTGTAGAATTACTGGGGGATAGGGGAAGTGAGAGAGATATTGAAGCCTTTGACTGGGGTGTCTTTGCCTCCTCCTGGTGGCCAGGTGTTGTATTTCCCAACAGTAAGGAATGAAGTCGTGGACTCTCCCTGCCAGGAAGGAAAGGAATTTATCTGGTAAGCATAAATTATTTTTTTGCCCAATCTCTCTCAGAGGGTGAGGGGAGTCACAAAACTCTTGGATTCTTGAGAGAGATATTAATACAGCGAATAAATATGCTATCTTCAAACTTGAAACTGATGAATGATAGTTTGTTTGTAGCCTGTTATAAGGCATAAAAGACTTCTGGGCAATATTCCAGCAAAAATGCACTCTCTAATAATTGTTGGGGGCATTAACATTCCACCACAAGTTCCCAGAAATCCAGCCAATGCCTCACTGAAGTTTATAAACACAAAGGACAAGATTACAAGTCGCGCGTTATGAGTTTTCCATGTGCGATATGGTCTGTTCAAATCAGTTTCCATTGCACAGCTATTACAAGTCCTGAAAAATCACTATTGCGCATGCATTCACCTTTTACACAACAATTCTTTCCTTGCTTGAAGAGCTGTATTTAACAGTTTTGCGCAACATAAAAGAAACACTTCAAAAATACATTACAAAAGTGTAATAAAAAATATTTAAAAAAATTTTTTACACAGAGGTTATAAGGGCTCAAAGATATGAGATCTCGGGTTTTTACATTGGCATACATACACATACATAGAGAAACATGGATTTATATGTATAGCCATATGTTTAACTATGGAGATAATGAAAAGATTTTACATTACAATCTTATGCGCATTAAACAATATCTCAAAGGTATTTTCAATACATCTCTTTCAGGCTGGGATATGGTCTGGAATTCTCGAAGAGAGCATGGAGTTTGGACCTCTCTGGAGGCAAAGTTACCAATCAACATTCTGAAACTCTGAGCGACTCTTCTTGCTTTTCATTCCTGGCTCCTATTAAAACAGTAAGGGTTTATCCATTGTCCCTCAGACAATATCACGGTGGTGGCCTACATAAATCATTAAGGCGATACCCGCATCAACTGGCTATGCAGGAAGTGTCAGGAATTCTGTCTTGGACAGAGAGGAATCAATGTTTCCTGTCATCAGTTCACATTCCAGGAGTGAACAATTGGGAAGCAGATTATCTAAATAGGGTCTACTGGACATAGATCTGATGGCCTCCCATTTAATCTTTGAATGCATTGTGCAAGATCAAGAGATCCATTGATGCGCCCATGAATTATTCTCCTAGCATACATTTTTTCTTCCATTTGTTCTACTTCCAAGAGTAATTGCTCAAATCAAACAGGAGTCAGCTTTGATAATCTTGATTGCTCCTGCCTGGCCCCACAGAACATGGTATCCAGATGTAGTGCAGATGTCTTCATCTCCTCCATGGCTTCTTCCTCTAAGACAAGATGGCTAGTTACCACCCAAGAAGCAGCCTCTTTTTGCTCAACGTGTGCCTTTCACAGAGAAGAACTTTCCTGAAACATATCAGTCTGATCCTGACTTCACAGTACAGTCCAGCCCCTAAATACCAGGCAATCCCTCTCTGAACGAGAGAAACAGCAAAAGAATTAGGCCAGTTGTGAGACCTATTTCGCTGCTCTGGAATTTGAAACGAGTTCTTTTATATCAACTTTTATCTTGGAAAGTGATTTTCTTGTTAGCAATCTCCTCAGCAAGGAGAGTTTGAGTTATCAGCTTTGTCCTGTGATTCTTCACTTTTATTTTTTCACAAAAATAAAGCTGTACTTCATACTAAATATGATTTTCTTCTTTTGAAAGAATCAATCAGTAGATTGTTCCTCCTCCTGTGTGTCCAGATCCTGCAAATTCTAAGGAACAACTTTTGAATAATCTTGATGTAGTCAGAGCATTGAAGTTCTATCTTCAAGTTACTAAGTAATTCAGTCAATCTTCCAGGTTGTTTGTTGAATACTCTGGGACTTGTAAAGGGCAGAAGGCTACTACCTATCTATCTATCTATCTATCTATCTATCTATCTATCTATTGGGTTCTTGTAAAGCGTGGCTATTCACCCGTAAGGGTCTCAAGGCGCTGAGGGTTGCAGTTCAGTCAAAGAGCCAGGTCTTGAGGTCCTTTCTGAACTTAGTTAGGGCGGTAGCTTGTCTGAGGTGCAGCGGGAGGGTGTTCCAGGTGAGAGAAGGATCTGCCTTCCACTGTGGTTTTCCTGATGCGGGGGATGACTGCGAGGGCTTGGTCGGCCGATCAAAGTTGTCTGGCAGGGGTGTAGAAGGTAACGCGGTGGTTCAAGTATTCAGGACCGATGTTGTGGAGGGCCTTGAATGCGTGGGTGAGAAGCTTGAAGGTTATTCTTTTGTTGATGGGGAGCCAGTGCAGGTCCTGCAGGTGTTTGGTGATGTGGCATTGACAAGGGATGTCAAGGATTAGTCTGGCCGAGGCGTTCTGGATGCGCTGTAGTCTCTTTTGGAGCTTGATGGTGGTGCCGGCGTAGAGTGCGTTACCATAGTCCAGTCTCGGTTGGGATCCATTTGAAGATCTTTTGCAGCAGGTGAAATGTGTGGAAGCATGCAGAAGAGACGGCGTTGATTTGCCGGTCCATGGAGAGCGATGATTCCAGGATGACGCCTAGATTTCGTACATGGTCAGTGGGGGTTGTAGGGTGTCCGAGGGCTGTGGGCCACCAGGAGTTATTCCAAGCGGATGTGGTGGGACCGAGGAGGAGGACTTCGGTCTTGTCTGCGTTCAGCTTTAGGCAGTTGTAGCTCATCCAGGTGGCGACTGCTGTCAGCCCTTCATGGACGTTTCTCTTGGCGGTGGTGGGGTCACTGGTGAGTGAGATGATTAGCTGGGTGTCGTCAGCGTAGGAGACGATGTTGAGGTTGTGTTGTCGGGCAATGGTGGCGAGAGGGGCCATGTAGATGTTGAATAGGGTGGGGCTCAACGAAGAGCCTTGGGGTACACCGCAGCTGATTTCTGTGGGCTTGAAGGTGAAAGGTGGGAGTCTAACTTTCTGGGTTCTGCCGGTGAGGAAGGAGGTGATCCATTCCAGGGCTTAGTCGCTTATGCCGGCATCGTGTAGTTGGTTGCGGAGGGTGAGGTGGGAGACAGTGTTGAATGCTGCTGATAGGTCTAGGAGAATGAGGGCGGCGGTCTCTCCTCGGTCGAGTAGGGCGAGGATGTCGTCTGTGGCGGGAAGGAGGGCGGTCTTGGTGCTGTGGTTGCTCCTGAAACCGGATTGGGAGGGGTCTAGGGTGTGGTTGTCTTCAATGTAGTCAACAAGTTGCGTGTTGATGGACTGCTCGATGACTTTGGCCGCAAAGGGGAGCAAAGAAGCAAAGAGATTGGGCAGTAGTTCTTCGGATCATTGGGGTCAGCCATGGGTTAGGGTTTTAATTTTAATTCTGCGTGCTTCCAATCATCTGGGAAGGTGCTGGTTTCGATGGAGCAGTTGATGGTGCTGCAGAGCTCGGGGGCGATGGTGTCACCCGCTTTGTTGAAAATGTGATGCAGGCATGGGTCCGAGGGTGCTCCGGAGTGGATCGATCTCATGATTCTGATGGTGTCCTCTGTGGTGCGGGGGCTCCAGATGGTCCTTGGGGGGTGTAGGCGGTGGTGTATTTGGGTGAGGTATCGTGGGAGTTGGTGGGTAGGCGGTGGTGGGTGAGTTCTGGGGCGCGAAGCTGTCATACATGTCGACAATCTTGCGGTGGAAGTACATTGCGAGGTTATCGCAGAGGTCCTGGGAGGGCGCGATGTCGGTATCGCTGTTGGGATTGGGGAATTCCTTGATGACTGTGAATAGCTCTTTGCTGTTGTGGACGTTGGCATTGATTCTATCTTGGATGGCTGTCTTCTTGGTGGTTTTGATGAGGTGGTGGTGGGCAGTGATGGCTTCTTTGTAGGCTGTTTTATTTGGGGGGGTCTTGCTGGATCTCCAGGTCCTTTCCAATCGCCTGCAGTGGCGTTTGGAGTCCTGGAGGGCAGGGGTGAACCAACTAGCCTTGTTGGTGGGTAATCACAAGGCCTTCTTGGTAGTGAGAAATTTGCCCGTAAATGTAACAGCCCATTCTACAAGATCAGTTGCATCTTCCTGGGATTTCAAAATGATTCTTCTTTGAACTAGACTTGCAAAGCTGCAACATAGTCTGCTGTGCATACCTTTTCAAATGTTCTGCTTTGATGTTTTTGCTTCTTCGCAAGCAGCTTTTGGCAGGAAAGTCCTTCAGGCCACAGTGTCTGATAAATAAGAACTGCCTGAAAAATGTCTCAACATTTCTGTAACATTCTGTTTGGGTCTTAATCCCACATGTTATGGAGCCCTAATGGACTATCATGATTATACGAAAGAAAACATAATTTATGCTTACCTGATAAATCATTTTCTTTCGGAATGATGATAGTCCATAGGCCCTGCACATTTAAATTTTTGGGGCAACAGTTCTAATTTTCATCTCTATAGACTCTGATTTTGTGTTTCCTACCTATCTGTTTCCTATTCTCTGCCCAGCTCTGCGTTAAACTGAGTAGAGATGAAAGGTGGGAAGGAATTTAAAGGGACACTAAACCCAATTTTTTTTCTTTCATGATTCAGGTAGAGCATGCAATTTTAAGCAACTTTCTAATTTACTCCTGTTATTATTTTTTCTTCGTTCTCTTGCTATCTTTATTTAAAAAACAGGAATGTGATGCATAGGAGCTAGTCCATTTTTGGTTGAGAACCTGGGTTATGCTTGCTTATTGGTGGGTAAAGATTTACATTCCTGCTTTTAAAGTAAAGATAGCAAGAGAACGAAGAAAATGTGATAATAGGAGTAAATTAGAAAACTTAAAATGGCATGCTCTATCTGAATCATGAAAGAAAAAAATTGGGTTCAGTGTCCCTTTAAGCTCTTAAGTTCTTGGCCTCCTCCTAGGGAAGGGAATCATATCCCACATGTAAAGGAGACCTATGGACTATCATCATTCCCAAAGAAAATAATTTATCAGGTAAGCATAAATTATGTTTCTTTAATAACATTGTGCTGATTTTCAGACTCCTAACCAAGCCCCAAATATCAGATGTAGACCCAAGTCTACAGACATCTGCTTGCTGATGTTTGTTTAATGGGTCATTTCATATGCAGGGGAGGACCTGCTATTCCTGCTTTCTCATCCCCTTTCATTGGGTTTCCCAGCCTAATCTCATCAGTCTTGCTAAACAGAGCTTGTAAGTTTCTTCTTTATAGTGGTGTCTATTACATGCAGTTGTATAAAAATTGGCGTATACTGTCCCTTTAAGATGGTACTGTGTGAGCTTCTTTACTTACTTGGGAAGACCTCTGGAAGGCTGTCCTCTTTTATGTGTGTACCAGTTTCTCTGTTCCCGCCGGATACAGATATGTAGTACAAACGGAGAGCTGTAGACGCAGTGTGTGGGCAGTGGGGTCTGTGAAGCTGTTTCTATCTTATTGTGTGAAGTGTTGCTTGGTGGCTGCTGGGTAAAAAATGTATTTTTGCCTTCCGCTTAGGGAGCTCATGTTGTCGCTCCTGTACACAGTACTTTCCAGTTGGTCTACACTTCCAGTCACCAAGGACAAGTGAATTTGTGCGCAGCAGTGATGGGAAGCAGAGGTTTAATAAAGAGAGTGACCTGCCCACCAGAAGTCCCACTCTTCTCATTGTTGATGGTGTGCTATCAGTCAAAGTCATTATGCTAGTATTTGTGATCAAGTCAAAGATTTGACATTGCAATCCTTTTTTTTTTTTTTTTTTTTAATATTTTTTATTGAGGTAGCAATGGCATACATAAACAACATCTTATACTGTCATGGCAACACGCCTATATACATACATCAAGTCTCGTGCGTCTAATACATAGGCATGTCCTAGAGACCATAAGCAATACAAGGTCCTAAACAATAGGAAGTACAATAGGCCATGAGCGGCACCTCTTTTTATATATAAACATTTCAACATGGACAAAAAAAAATAGCTTAACAAGCGGTAATCATAAGACCTAGTTTTCGTATAGGGACTCTGAAAGGAAAAAGTAGGTCTTTGTGTGTCCACAACATAGACATCATAGCATAAGCCAGTGATTCCCAACACAGAAGAAATACTATTAGCCACCTGGTTCTTAAACTCCCCTCTGAGTGGTGGGAGGCTTAGAAAATGTCTTCATATGTAAAGGTCACTGCGAATGTCATCACAGTAAATAACAGTTTTAGATTATATAGGTCCCCCTTGGACCTCTAGAAACTCTGAAAACACTTTCATAGTAGGTAACATATTAGGAAAACTTATAGAAATCTATTAAGCTATATACTTTCTGCTCATAACTCGCTTCTAGGAATATAAAAATTGTAAAATAACCTTCACTGAAACATTCACCTCTGTGGAGAACTAAGGCCACTCTTGGACCTTAAAAGAAATATCATGACAACTAAAGGAGGGTAATTGGCAGCAGAATAAAGACTAAGCTTATTTCACCCTTAAAGGGACATAAAACCCCAAATTGTTCTATTGATATTCAGCCACTTTTAGACAAGAAGGTATACTTTTATGGAACAGAAAAACTGTTATATGTAATATATCTCTATAATAATTCACATATTCATGTTTTCTCAAAAGATTATACAGTGTTATCTCGCACCCAGGGCATACGCCTAGGGTTGGGCAGAGACTGGCTAACTCTGCCTAAATTACAGAGGGTTGTAGTCACCCCTAACCTTAAAAATCAAAGTGTAGGGGGGGGGGGGTTAAAACCTTGAGCCCTAGGTAGTTAAGCATATATCCCAGCACAAATAACTAGTTAAACTTTATATGCCAGCTGCTGAATAAAGGGAATATTATAAATAGTTGCAGAGGCAGAACCACTGGACTAAATATATGGCACTAAAAGTTATATACCAAATTGCCAAATAACTACTTCCCCCCCCGAAAATTGCCTTTATCCTGCAGGGAGGCATCTTTTTGATATAATAGGTCCCCTGTGTAAAGATATATTAAACCTGCACAGCTACACAGTATGGCATGATAGATATAGATATTTGGGTACAATTGTGTCTTATTTATAACTCGTATATAAACATCCTATTACTGGAAAAGCAGCTAAAAATTAAACATAAAGATAGCTCCTGCAGAGGTACAGGGGTAAATAATATGAAGAACATCAAGTTTTAATAAAGCTTGCATTAGTGAGTATTGATGATCTGCAAGAGTCCATTTCAAAAACACTTATGGCATGTCCAACATTCTATCATATTAAAGCGGTAGTCACAAAAATATTATGCTAGACATAGAGAGAAAACCTGCTTGACTCTCCCATAGAAAAGTAAGTCCTTTCATGCCAGATTAAAGCTTGTTGTACATCAAACCCAATAGTCATCATTTCTCCAACATTGGTGTGTCCGGTCCACGGCGTCATCCATAACTTGTGGGAATATTCTCTTCCCCAACAGGAAATGGCAAAGAGCACAGCAAAAGCTGTCCATATAGTCCCTCCTAGGCTCCGCCCACCCCAGTCATTCTCTTTGCCGCTGAACAAGCAGCATCTCCACGGAGATGGTGAAGAGTATGTGGTGATTAGTTGTAGTTTTTTATTCTACTATCAAGAGTTTGTTATTTTAAAATAGTGCTGGTATGTACTATTTACTCTGAAACAGAAAAAGATGAAGAGTTCTGTTTGTGAGAGGAATATGATTTTAGCAGCAGTAACTAAAATCGTTTGCTGTTTCCACATAGGACTGTTGAGATGAGATAACTTCAGTTGGGGGAAACAGTTGGCAGACTTTTCTGCTTAAGGTATGACTAGCCATATTTCTAACAAGACTGTGTAATGCTGGAAGGCTGTCATTTCCCCTCATGGGGACCGGTAAGCCATTTTCTTAGTCTCAAACAGAATAAAGGGCTTAATATGGGCTATAAAACTGGTAGACACTTTTATGGGCTAGATCGATTGCTTTATTTGGGCATTTTATACAGCTTTATGTTGAAATTCACACTTTATAAACTTTGGGGAACGTTTTTTTACGTCAGGCAATGGTTTAGACACCTTCCCAGTCAGGAAGGGCCTTCTCTGTAGTAGGCAGAGCCTCATTTTCGCGCCATTACTGCGCAGTTACTTTTGAGAGCAGGACATGCAGCTGCATGTGTGTGGGTCTGAAAGTAGTTGAAAAGGTTCCTAGAAGGCTTCATTTGGTATCGTATACCCCCCTGGGTTTGGTAAAGTCGCAGCAAAGGCTGTAGCTGGGACTGTAGAGGGGTTAAAACTGTAACCCTGTTTCCTCATTTTAAGGTTTAAAGGTCTGAAATTTTCGGTGCAATGCTTTGAATGCTTTAAGACACTGGTGAAAATTTGATTACATTTGAACAATTCCTTCATAGTTTTTCACATATTCAGTAATAAAGTGTGCCCTGTTTAAAATTTAAAGAGACAGTAACGGTTTTGTTTTAAAACGTTTTTTGTACTTTATTGACAAGTTTAAGCCTGTTTAACATGTCTGTGCCTTCAGATAAACTATGTTCTGTATGTATGGAAGCCAATGTGTCTCCCCCTTCAAAATTGTGTGATAATTGTGCCATAGCGTCCAAACAAAGTAAGGACAGTACTGCCACAGATAATAAAGTTGCCCAAGATGATTCATCAGATGAAGGGAGTAGACATAGTTCTACATCATCTACTTCTGTGTCTACACCAGTTTTGCCCACGCAGGAGACCCCTAGTACTTGCAGAACCTGATGTTGTGACATTTAAATTTAAATTAGAGCATCTCCGCGCACTGCTTAAGGAGGTGCTATCTACTCTGGATGATTGTGACAACCTGGTCATTCCAGAAAATTGTGCAAGATGGACAAGTTCCTAGAGGTTCCGGTGCACCCCGACGCTTTTCCTATACCCAAGCGGGTGGCGGACATAGTGAATAAGGAGTGGGAGAAGCCCGGCATACCTTTTGTCCCCCCTCCTATATTTAAGAAATTATTTCCTATGGTTGACCCCAGAAAGGACTTATGGCAGAAAGTGCCTAAGGTCGAGGGGGCAGTTTCTACACTAGCCAAGCGCACTACTATTCCTATCGAGGATAATTGCGCTTTCAAAGATCCTATGGATAAAAAATTGGAGGGTTTGCTTAAAAAGATTTTTGTACAGCAAGGTTACCTCCTGCAACCTATTTCGTGCATTATTCCTGTCACTACAGCAGCGTGGTTCTGGTTCGAGGAACTAGAAAAGTCGCTCAGTAGAGAGACTCCGTATGAGGAGGTTATGGACAGAATTCACGCACTTAAGTTAGCTAATTCCTTTATTTTAGATGCCGCTTTGCAGTTAGCAAGATTAGCGGCAAAAAATTCAGGGTCTGCAATTGTGGCGCGCAGAGCGCTCTGGCTAAAGTCTTGGTCAGCGGATGTATCTTCCAAGACAAAATTGCTTAATATCCCTTTCAAGGGTAAAACCCTTTTTGGGCCAGAATTGAAAGAGATTATCTCAGACATCACTGGGGGTAAGGGCCATGCCCTTCCACAAGATAGGCCTTTCAAGGCCAAGAATAAGTCTAATTTTCGTTCCTTTCGCAATTTCAGGAACGGACTGGCCTCCAACTCTGCAGCCTCTAGACAAGAGGGTAATGCTTCACAAACCAAACCAGCTTGGAAACCGATGCAAGGCTGGAACAAGGGTAAGCAGGCCAAGAAGCCTGCTGCTGCTACCAAAACAGCATGAAGGAGTAGCTCCCGATCCGGGACCGGATCTAGTAGGGGGCAGACTCTCTCTCTTTGCTCAGGCTTGGGCAAGAGATGTTCAGGACCCCTGGGCACTAGAAATAGTTTCTCAGGGTTATCTTCTGGAATTCAAGGAACTACCCCCAAGGGGAAGGTTCCACATGTCTCACTTATCTTCAAACCAAATAAAGAGACAGGCATTCTTACATTGTGTAGAAGACCTGTTAAAAATAGGAGTGATACACCCAATTCCAACCGTGGAACAAGGAATGGGTTTTTACTCAAATCTGTTTGTAGTTCCCAAAAAAGAGGGAACTTTCAGACCAATTCTGGATTTAAAGATCCTAAACAAATTTCTCAGAGTGCAATCGTTCAAAATGGAAACTATTCAAACGATTTTACCTACAATCCAGGAGGGTCAATTTATGACTACCGTGGATCTAAAGGATGCATATCTACATATTCCTATCCACAAAGATCATCATCAGTTCCTAAGGTTCGCCTTTCTGGACAAACATTACCAGTTTGTGGCTCTCCCATTCGGGCTAGCCACTGCTCCAAGGATTTTCACAAAGGTACTCGGGTCCCTTCTAGCGGTTCTAAGACCAAGGGGCATTGCAGTGGCTCCTTACTTGGACGACATTCTGATACAAGCGTCGTCTCTTTCAAAGGCAAAGGCTCACACAGACATCGTTCTGGCCTTTCTCAGATCTCACGGATGGAAAGTGAACATAGAAAAAAGTTCCCTGTCTGCGTCGACAAGAGTTCCTTTCCTGGGGACAATAATAGATTCTTTAGAAATGAAGATTTTCCTGACAGATGTCAGAAAGTCAAAACTTCTAAATGCTTGTCAAGTTCTTCACTCTGTTCCACGACCTTCCATAGCTCAGTGCATGGAAGTAGTAGGGTTGATGGTTGCAGCAATGGACATAGTTCCTTTTGCGCGAATTCATCTAAGACCATTACAACTGTGCATGCTGAAACAGTGGAATGGGGACTATACAGACTTGTCTCCAGTGATTCAAGTAGATCAGAAGACCAGAGACTCACTCCGTTGGTGGCTAACCCAGGATCACCTGTCCCAGGGAATGAGCTTACGCAGACCAGAGTGGGTCATCGTCATGACCGACGCCAGTCTAGTGGGCTGGGGCGCGGTCTGGGACTCCCTGAAAGCTCAGGGGCTATGGTCTCGGGAAGAGTCTCTTCTCCCAATAAACATTCTGGAACAGAGAGCGATATTCAATGCTCTCAGGGCTTGGTCTCAACTAGCAAAGGCCAGATTCATAAGATTCCAATCAGACAACATGATGACTGTTGCTTACATCAATCATCAGGGGGGAACAAGGAGTTCCCTGGCGATGAGAGAAGTGACCAAAATCATAAAATGGGCGGAGGATCACTCCTGCCACCTATCTGCGATCCACATCCCAGGAGTGGAAAACTGGGAGGCGGATTATCTGAGTCGTCAGACATTCCATCCAGGGGAGTGGGAACTCCACCCGGAGATATTTGCCCAGTTGACTCAATTATGGGGCATTCCAGACATGGATCTGATGGCGTCTCATCAGAACTTCAAGGTTCCTTGCTACGGGTCCAGATCCAGGGATCCCAAGGCGACTCTAGTGGATGCATTAGTAGCGCCTTGGACCTTCAACCTAGCTTATGTGTTTCCACCGTTTCCTCTCATTCCCAGGCTGGTAGCCAGGATCAAGCAGGAGAGGGCCTTGGTGATCTTGATAGCTCCTGCGTGGCCACGCAGGACTTGGTATGCAGGCCTGGTGAATATGTCATCGGCTCCACCATGGAAGCTACCTTTGAGACAGGATCTTCTAGTACAAGGTCCATTCGAACATCCAAATCTAGTTTCCCTCCAGCTAACGGCTTGGAAATTGAACGCTTGATTTTATCTAAGCGTGGGTTTTCGGATTCTGTAATAGATACTCTGGTACAAGCCAGAAAACCTGTGACTAGAAAAATTTACCATAAAATATGGAAAAGATATATCTGTTGGTGTGAATCCAAGGGATTCTCATGGAGTAAGATCAAAATTCCTAGGATCCTTTCCTTTCTACAAGAAGGTTTGGATAAGGGATTATCAGCGACTTCTCTAAAGGGACAGATTTCTGCTGTATCTGTCTTGTTACACAAACGACTGGCAGCTGTGCCTGATGTTCAAGCTTTTGTTCAGGCTTTGGTCAGGATCAAGCCTGTTTACAGACCTTTGACTCCTCCCTGGAGTCTGAATTTAGTTCTTTCAGTTCTTCAAGGGGTTCCGTTTGAACCTCTACATTCCTTAGATATCAAGATGTTATCTTGGAAAGTTCTGTTTTTGGTTGCTATTTCTTCTGCTAGAAGAGTTTCTGAGTTATCTGCTTTTCAGTGTAATCCGCCCTATCTGGTGTTCCATTCAGATAAGGTTGTTTTGCGTACTAAGCCTGGTTTCCTTCCAAAGGTTGTTTCCAACAAGAATATTAACCAGGAAATAGTTGTGCCTTCTTTGTGTCCGAATCCAGTTTCAAAGAAGGAACGTTTGTTACACAATTTAGATGTAGTTCGTGCTTTAAAGTTCTATTTAGAAGCAACAAAGGATTTCAGACAAACGTCTTCTCTGTTTGTCGTTTATTCTGGCAAGAGGAGAGGTCAAAAAGCTACTGCTACCTCTCTTTCCTTTTGGCTAAAAAGCATCATCCGATTGGCTTACGAGACTGCCGGACGGCAGCCTCCTGAACGCATCACAGCTCACACTACTAGGGCTGTGGCTTCCACATGGGCCTTCAAGAGCGAGGCTTCTGTTGATCAGATATGTAAGGCAGCGACTTGGTCTTCCCTGCACACTTTTGCCAAATTCTACAAATTTGATACTTTTGCTTCTTCTGAGGCTATTTTTGGGAGAAAGGTTTTGCAAGCCGTGGTGCCTTCTGTTTAGGTAACCTGATTGGCTCCCTCCCGTCATCCGTGTCCTAAAGCTTTGGTATTGGTTCCCACAAGTTATGGATGACGCCGTGGACCGGACACACCAATGTTGGAGAAAACAGAATTTATGCTTACCTGATAAATTACTTTCTCCAACGGTGTGTCCGGTTCACGGCCCGCCCTGGTTTTTTAATCAGGTTTGATGAATTTCTTTCTTTAACTACAGTCACCACGGTACCTTATGGTTTCTCCTGTTTTTTCTCCTGTCCGTCTGTCGAATGACTGGGGTGGGCGGAGCCTAGGAGGGACTATATGGACAGCTTTTGCTGTGCTCTTTGCCATTTCCTGTTGGGGAAGAGAATATTCCCACAAGTTATGGATGACGCCGTGGACCGGACACACCGTTGGAGAAAGTAATTTATCAGGTAAGCATAAATTCTGTTTTTGAGCAGGATAAGGCATTCAAGAGCATATCACAATTGTTATAATGTCACCCAATACCTGTTTTCACACAAATACCCCCATACTGATAATCCTTTGGAGGCCCATGGCAGCAGTGTGGGAGAAAAAGTCTCTCGGTCTCTGAAAGTTCAGGACAGCTGGAAGGATAAGAAGAGCGCTCCACAAAGCTGCTCCCATCGATGGTCCTGCTGCATTTCTCCCAATCAAGGCCGCCGCAAACTTGAAAAGATCCTGAGCCAGGAGGCCCCATCCACCCCCTAGGGGAATCGGCTGCATCCCCCGGGCAGGCGGGCAGCCAGCAGGACCAATCCCGGCCCAGCGCTCCA
Organism: Bombina bombina; assembly: GCF_027579735.1. Lineage (NCBI taxonomy): Eukaryota > Metazoa > Chordata > Amphibia > Anura > Bombinatoridae > Bombina > Bombina bombina. Next base: position 428,409,953 of record NC_069500.1, on the reverse strand, counting down.
GAATTGCCCATCAGGCGAGTAATTCCACTGATCGCAGTTAACTAAAAGGTGCTGGTGAATGTTATTGGGGCCGCAATCCTCCTCGGCATGATCAGCCACCTCCAGATCACATTTCCTTGAAGCAAAGGGGAAGAAGAGGAGCACCGGGCAAACTTTGTGTATGTTTTCCGTTATTCATAGGGCTCGGTCCGTGTCGTAGGAGCAGCCGTGGACTGCCCAGTGGTACCTCACTGAATTTAGCTGCATCAGTTAGCGGAGGAAGTACGGGTCGCTGCGTAGAGATTCGGTCGACTCTTTTGCAGATTAGCTCTTCACGCTCCTCCATCAAGGCTTTGATAACAGAATATAACTCTTACATGGTAGGTTGCGCTGGTTCTTATCACCATGTGTGCTCATAGACGGCCGCTCCATGCCACAGACCACTACTTTTCCTTATGCCCGGCGATCCCTGTGCCCCTCAGCTCTGAATCATATGGCATAGCTGTGTGAATCAATGGGCTGTTAATAGGCCACAATTACAGGCTAGGCCCAAGGGATACTGTGTGGTAGGGGTATCGGGCCTAAAACAGTGCACCGGCCATGAAAGCGACTATGTATATGCCACAATTGATGTTCTCAAGTGAGGCCCACTATCATGAAAGCCGCAAAAGCCTCAGTGTTTCCTGAACTGGGCTAGTGGCCAGCCGATGCGCCTGGTTAGGCCAAGTGCTATTTTAGGCAAGTGGAAGCAGTATAGCCTGGTTTAATGGCACAATAGCAGGATTTTCTCAATTGTCTGCAAACCAGACAAAGAGAGAGGCGTTCTTACGCTGTGTAGAAGACCTACATACCATGGGAGTGATCCACCCAGTTCCAAAAGCGGAACAGGGGCTAGGTTTTTACTCAAACCTGTTTGTGGTTCCCAAAAAAGAGGGAACTTTCAGACCAATCTTGGATCTCAAAATTCTAAACAAATTCCTCAGAGTACCATCATTCAAGATGGAGACTATTCGGACTATTTTACCTCTGATCCAGGAGGGTCAATATATGACTACCGTGGACTTAAAGGATGCGTATCTACACATCCCTATTCACAGAGATCATCATCAATTCCTCAGATTCACCTTTCTGGACAGGCATTACCAGTTTGTGGCCCTTCCCTTCGGATTGGCCACGGCTCCCAGGATTTTCACAAAGGTGTTAGGGTCCCTTTTGGCGGTTCTAAGACCGCGGGGCATAGCAGTGGCGCCTTATCTAGACGACATCTTAATTCAGGCGTTGACTTTCTAGTTAGCCAAGTCTCACACGGACATCGTGTTGGCTTTTCTGAGATCTCATGGGTGGAAGGTGAACATAAAGAAGAGTTCTCTCCTCCCTCTCACAAGAGTTTCCTTCCTAGGGACTCTGATAGATTCGGTAGAAATGAAAATATTTCTGACGGAGGTCAGAAAATCAAAACTCTTAACCACTTGCCGAGCTCTTCATTCCATTCCTCGGCCATCAGTGGCTCAGTGTATGGAGGTAATCGGACTCATGGTAGCAGCAATGGACATAGTTCCTTTTGCACGCCTACACCTCAGACCCTGCAACTGTGCATGCTCAAACAGTGGAATGGGGATTATGCAGATTTATCTCCGCAAATACATCTGGATCAGGAGACCAGAGATTCTCTTCTCTGGTGGTTGTCTCAGGACCACCTGGCTCAGGGAATGGGTTTCCGCAGGCCAGAGTGGATCATTGTAACAACAGATGCCAGCCTGCTAGGCTGGGGTGCAGTCTGGAACTCCCTGAAAGCACAGGGCTTATGGTCTCGGGAGGAAACCCTCCTCCCGATAAACATTCTAGAACTGAGAGAGATATTCAATACGCTTCAGGCGTGGCCTCAGCTAGCTGCGGCCAAATTCATCAGATTTCAGTCGGACAACATCACAACTGTGACTTATGTCAATCACCAAGGAGGAACACGGAGTCCTCTAGCGATAGTGGAAGTAACCAAAATAATCCAATGAGCGGAGAGGCCAAAAGGCTACGGCTACCTCTCTTTCTTTCTGGCTGAAAAGCATCATCCGTTTGGCTTATGAGACTGCTGGCCAGCACCCTCCTGAAAGGATTACTGCTCATTCTACTATAGCAGTGGCTTCCACATGGGCTTTTAAAAATGAGGCTTCTGTTGAACAGATTTGTAAGGCGGCGACTTGGTCTTCGCTTCATACTTTTTCCAAATTTTACAAATTCGATACTTTTGCTTCTTCGGAGGCTATTTTTGGGAGAAAGGTTCTACAAGCAGGGGTGCCTTCCGTTTAAGGTACCTGTCTTGTCCCTCCCTCCTCCCTTCATCCGTGTCCTAAAGCTTTCGTATTGGTATCCCACAAGTAAGGATGAATCCGTGGACTCGATACATCTTGCAAGAGAAAACAGAATTTATGCTTACCTGATAAATTTCTTTCTCTTGCAATGTATTGAGTCCACAGCCCGCCCTGTCTATTTAAGACAGGTAGTATATTTTTCTTTATAAAATCTTCAGTCACCTCTGCACCCTATAGTTTCTCCTTTTTCTTCCTAGCTTTCGGTCGAATGATTGGGGGTGGAGCTAAGGGAGGAGCTATATAGACAGATCTGATGTGGGTGCTCTCTTTGCCACTTCCTGTTAGGAAGGAGAATATTCCACAAGTAAGGATGAATCCATGGACTCAATACATCGCAAGAGAAAGAAATTTATCAGGTAAGCATAAATTCTGTTTTTTGTGGAAATCTAAACCTTAAAGGATTACTAACTTTCTTCAACATTGGTGTGTCCGGTCCACGGCGTCATCCTTACTTGTGGGAATATCTCTTCCCCAACAGGAAATGGCAAAGAGTCCCAGCAAAGCTGGCCATATAGTCCCTCCTAGGCTCCGCCCACCCCAGTCATTCTCTTTGCCGTTGCACAGGCAACATCTCCACGGAGATGGTTAAGAGTATGTGGTGTTTAGTTGTAGTTTTTTATTCTACTATCAAGAGTTTGTTATTTTAAAATAGTGCTGGTATGTACTATTTACTCTGAAACAGAAAAAGATGAAGAATTCTGTTTGTGAGAGGAAGATGATTTTAGCAGACAGTAACTAAAATCCTTTGCTGTTTCAACATAGGACTGTTGAGATGAAGTAACTTCAGTTGGGGGAAACAGTTAGCAGACTTTTATGCTTAAGGTATGACTAGCCATATTTCTAACAAGACTGTGTAATGCTGGAAGGCTGTCATTTCCCCTCATGGGGACCGGTAAGCCATTTTCTTAGTCTCAAGCAGAATAAAGGGCTTAATATGGGCTATAAAACTGGTAGACACTTTTATGGGCAAAATCGATTGCTTTATTTGGGCATTTTATACATGTTTATGCTGGTATTTCACACTTATAAACTTGGGGAACGTTTTTTAACGTCAGGCACTATGTTATACACCTTTTCCAGTCAGGAAGGGCCTTCCCAGTTGTAGGCTGAGCCTCATTTTCGCGCCATTACTGCGCAGTTGTTTTTGAGAGCAAGACATGCAGATGCATGTGTGAGGATCTGAAGATAGTTGGAAAAGTTCCTAGAAGGCGTCATTTGGTATCGTATTCCCCTCTGGGCTAAGGCTGTAGCTGGGACTGTAGAGGGGTTAAAAGTGTAACCGGCTCCGGTTCCGTTTTTTTTTTTTAAGGGTTAAAGCTCTGAAAATTGGTGTGCAATACCTTTAATGCTTTAAGACACTGTGGTGAAATTTTGGTAAATTTTGAACAATTCCTTCATATTTTTTCACATATTCAGTAATAAAGTGTGCTCTGTTTAAAATTTAAAGAGACAGTAACGGTTTTGTTTTAAAACGGTTTTTGTGCTTTACTGACAAGTTTAAGCCTGTTTAACATGTCTGTGCCTTCAGATAAGCTATGTTCTATATGTATGAAAGTCAATGTGTCTCCCCCTTCAAAATTATGTGATAATTGTGCCATAGCGTCCAAACAAAGTAAGGACAGTACTGTCACAGATAATGAAGTTGCCCAAGATGATTCATCAGATGAAGGGAGTAGACATGGTTCTACATCATCTCCTTCTGTGTCTATACCAGTTTTGCCCACGCAGGAGGCCCCTAGTACTTCTAGCGCGCCAATGCTTATTACCATGCAACAATTGACGGCTGTAATGGATAACTCCATAGCAAATATTTTATCCAAAATGCCTGCATATCAGAGAAAGCGCGATTGCTCTGTTTTAAACACTGAAGAGCAGGAGGGCGCTGATGATAATTGTTCTGTCATACCCTCACACCAATCTGAAGGGGCCATGAGGGAGGTTTTGTCAGATGGGGAAATTTCAGATTCAGGAAAAATTTCTCAACAGGCTGAACCTGATGTTGTGACATTTAAATTTAAATTAGAACATCTCCGCGCACTGCTTAAGGAGGTGTTATCTACTCTGGATGATTGTGACAACCTGGTCATTCCAGAAAAATTATGCAAGATGGACAAGTTCCTAGAGGTTCCGGTGCACCCTGACGCTTTTCCTATACCCAAGCGGGTGGCGGACATAGTGAATAAGGAGTGGGAGAAGCCCGGCATACCTTTTGTTCCCCCTCCTATATTTAAGAAATTATTTCCTATGGTCGACCCCAGAAAGGACTTATGGCAGACAGTCCCTAAGGTCGAGGGGGCAGTTTCTACTCTAAACAAGCGCACTACTATTCCTATCGAGGATAATTGTGCTTTCAAAGATCCTATGGATAAAAAATTGGAGGGTTTGCTTAAAAAGATTTTTGAGCAGCAAGGTTACCTTCTTCAACCCATTTCGTGCATTGTTCCTGTCACTACAGCAGCGTGGTTCTGGTTCGAGGAACTAGAAAAGTCGCTCAGTAGAGAGACTCCATATGAGGAGGTTATGGACAGAGTTCACGCACTTAAGTTGGCTAACTCTTTTATTTTAGATGCCGCTTTGCAATTAGCTAGATTTGCGGCGAATAATTCAGGGTTTGCAATTGTGGCGCGCAGAGCGCTTTGGCTAAAGTCTTGGTCAGCGGATGTATCATCCAAGACAAAATTGCTTAATATCCCCTTCAAGGGTAAAACTCTCTTTGGGCCAGAATTGAAAGAGATTATCTCAGACATCACTGGGGGAAAGGGCCACGCCCTACCACAAGATAGGCCTTTCAAAGCCAAGAATAAGTCTAATTTTCGTTCCTTTCGTAATTTCAGGAACGGACCGGCCTCTAATTCTGCATCCTCTAAGCAAGAGGGTAATGCCTCACAGACCAAACCAGCCTGGAAACCGATGCAAGGCTGGAACAAGGGTAAGCAGGCCAAGAAGCCTGCCGCTGCTAACAAAACAGCATGAAGGAGTAGCCCCCGATCCGGGACCGGATCTAGTGGGGGGCAGACTCTCTCTCTTTGCTCAGGCTTGGGCAAGAGATGTTCAGGATCCCTGGACGCTAGAAATAGTTTCTCAGGGTTATCTTCTAGAATTCAAGGAACTACCCCCAAGGGGAAGGTTCCACATGTCTCACTTATCCTCAAACCAAATAAAGAGACAGGCGTTCTTACATTGTGTAGAAGACCTGTTACAGATGGGAGTGATACACCCAGTTCCAATGACGGAACAAGGAATGGGATTTTACTCAAATCTGTTCGTAGTTCCCAAAAAAGAGGGAACCTTCAGACCAATTCTGGATTTAAAGATCCTAAACAAATTTCTCAGCGTGCCATCGTTCAAAATGGAAACCATTCGAACGATTCTACCTACTATCCAGGAAGGTCAATTTATGACTACCGTGGATCTAAAGGATGCGTACCTACATATTCCTATCCACAAAGAACATCATCAGTTCCTAAGGTTCGCCTTTCTGGACAAACATTACCAGTTTGTGGCCCTCCCATTCGGGTTAGCCACTGCTCCAAGGATTTTCACAAAGGTACTCGGGTCCCTTCTAGCGGTTCTAAGACCGAGGGGCATTGCAGTAGTACCATACTTGGACGACATTCTAATACAAGCGTCGTCCCTTTCAAAAGCAAAGGCTCATACAGACATCGTTCTGGCCTTTCTCAGATCTCACGGATGGAAGGTGAACATAGAAAAAAGTTCTCTGTCTCCGTCGACAAGAGTTCCCTTCTTGGGAACAATAATAGATTCCTTAGAAATGAGGATTTTTCTGACAGATGTCAGAAAGTCAAAACTTCTAAGCGCTTGTCAAGTTCTTCATTCTGTTCCACGTCCTTCCATAGCTCAGTGCATGGAAGTAGTAGGGTTGATGGTTGCAGCAATGGACATAGTTCCTTTTGAGCAAATTCATCTAAGACCATTACAACTGTGCATGCTGAAACAGTGGAATGGGGACTATACAGACTTGTCTCCAGTGATTCAAGTAGATCAGAAGACCAGAGATTCACTCCGTTGGTGGCTAACCCTGGACCACCTATCCCAGGGAATGAGCTTCCGCAGACCAGAGTGGGTCATCATCATGACCGACGCCAGTCTAGTGGGCTGGGGCGCAGTCCTGGAATCCCTGAAAGCTCAGGGACTATGGTCTCGGGAAGAGTCTCTTCTCCCGATAAACATTCTGGAACTAAGAGCGATATTCAATGCTCTCAGGGCTTGGCCTCAGCTAGCAAAGGCCAGATTCATAAGATTCCAATCAGACAACATGACAACTGTTGCGTATATCAATCATCAGGGGGGAACAAGGAGTTCCCTGGCGATGAAAGAAGTGACCAAAATAATGCAATGGGCGGAGGATCACTCCTGCCACCTATCTGCGATCCACATTCCAGGTGTGGAAAACTGGGAAGCGGATTATTTGAGTCGTTAGACATTCCATCCGGGGGAGTGGGAACTCCACCCGGAGATCTTTGCCCAGTTGACGCAACTATGGGGCATTCCAGATATGTATCTGATGGCGTCTCGTCAGAACTTCAAGGTTCCTTGCTACGGGTCCAGATCCAGGGATCCCAAGGCGACTCTAGTGGATGCACTAGTAACGCCTTGGAACTTCAACCTAGCTTATGTGTTTCCACCGTTTCCTCTCATTCCCAGGCTGGTAGCCAGGATCAAACAGGAGAGGGCCTCAGTGATCTTGATAGCTCCTGCGTGGCCATGCAGGACTTGGTATGCAGACCTGGTGAATATGTCATCGGTTCCACCATGGAAGCTACCTTTGAGACAGGACCTTCTTGTTCAGGGTCCATTCGAACATCCAAATCTGGTCTCCCTCCAGCTGATGGCTTGGAGATTGAACGCTTGATTCTATCAAAGCGTGGGTTTTCAGATTCTGTGATAGATACTCTGGTTCAAGCCAGAAAACCGGTAACTAGAAAGATTTACCATAAAATATGGAAAAGATATATCTGCTGGTGTGAATCCAAGGGATTCCCATGGAATAGGATAAAAATTCCTAAGATTCTTTCCTTTCTACAAGAAGGTTTGGATAAAGGATTATCTGCGAGTTCTCTAAAGGGACAGATTTCTGCTTTATCTGTCTTACTACACAAACGACTGGCAGTTGTGCCAGATGTTCAAGCATTTGTTCAGGCTTTGGTTAGGATCAAGCCTGTTTACAGACCTTTGACTCCTCCCTGGAGTTTAAATCTAGTTCTTTCAGTTCTTCAAGGGGTTCCGTTTGAACCTTTACATTCCATAGATATTAAGTTGTTATCTTGGAAAGTTTTGTTTTTGGTTGCTATTTCTTCTGCTAGAAGAGTTTCTGAGTTATCTGCTCTACAGTGTACTCCGCCCTATCTGGTGTTCCATTCAGATAAGGTTGTTTTGCGTACTAAGCCTGGTTTTCTACCAAAGGTTGTTTCCAACAAAAATATTAATCAGGAGATAGTTGTACCTTCTTTGTGTCCGAATCCAGTTTCAAAGAAGGAACGTTTGCTACACAATTTAGATGTAGTCCGTGCTCTAAAATTCTACTTAGAAGCTACAAAAGAGTTCAGACAAACTTTTTCTCTGTTTGTCGTCTATTCTGGTAAAAGGAGAGGTCAAAAAAACGACTTCTACCTCTCTTTCCTTTTGGATTAAAAGCATCATCCGATTGGCTTACGAGACTGCCGGACGGCAGCCTCCAGAAAGAATCACAGCTCACTCCACTAGGGCTGTGGCTTCCACATGGGCCTTCAAGAACGAGGCTTCTGTTGATCAGATATGTAAGGCAGCGACTTGGTCTTCACTGCACACTTTCGCCAAATTTTACAAATTTGATACTTTTGCTTCTTCAGAGGCTATTTTTGGGAGAAAGGTTTTGCAAGCCGTGGTGCCTTCTGTTTAGGTAACCTGATTTGCTCCCTCCCTTCATCCGTGTCCTAAAGCTTTGGTATTGGTTCCCACAAGTAAGGATGACGCCGTGGACCGGACACACCAATGTTGGAGAAAACAGAATTTATGCTTACCTGATAAATTACTTTCTCCAACGGTGTGTCTGGTCTACGGCCCGCCCTGGTTTTTTAATCAGGTTTGATGAATTATTTTCTCTAACTACAGTCACCACGGCACCCTATAGTTTCTCCTGTTTTTTTCCTCCTGTCCGTTGGTCGAATGACTGGGGTGGCCGGAGCCTAGGAGGGACTATATGGCCAGCTTTGCTGGGACTCTTTGCCATTTCTTGTTGGGGAAGAGATATTCCCACAAGTAAGGATGACGCCGTGGACCGGACACACCGTTGGAGAAAGTAATTTATCAGGTAAGCATAAATTCTGTTTTTGTTTTTTTTTATGCCAAACGGACCATATTTTTCACATTACAATTATAACACAAATCAAATGTACCTTATTCTGTGTTGAAACGAAGCTCCATTTATTATTAAAATGCATTTTTATTTTATCCCCATGACATCACCTCATCCAGCCCTCAAATATGGGCCATCCACTGTATAAAACACTTGCCAATCGGATGGCGAGTATTTGCATCTCATTAATATTCAATTCCGTCAATCTACGCATGCGCAATTGGATTGGAGTACTCTCGCATGCGCATATTGCGGCACAGAAGCCGACATAGAGTGTGTCTTATTGACAGTGACGTATTCGATGCATGCGCATCGCATCAAAGGGTTGCCATCTTCCAACTGGAGTTGTCATCCAGGATTGGAAATCAGTAACAGATAGAAAGTAAGTGGGTTTGGAAAAAAAATAAAATTTCATAGGCTAATATATTATAAACTGTATATATTTAAAACGTGATGACCATTGCAAATGTGTTTATTTCAATGTATACTATTGAACTATGAACACATGGTTTTTGACTACAGTGTCCCATTAATGTTAAAATTAAACTTCACTCATTTGGATAGAGCATGATCTTTTAACACTTTGAGTGCTAATGACGGCTCAGAGTCGTCACTAGCACTCTCCCACCTTGAGGGAGATCTGGGGGCTTCTACCCGCTCCTACCCCGGCGATCGTGCCTGTAGAGTGACAGGCATCGCCGGGGCTTCCCGTTTTGGGTGGTGACATCACGCGCAATAACGTGAAGACGTCACCACGCAACTTTATTTATACTTAACAATGTTAAGTATAGTAGCAGGTGGCATGCTGCTTAGAAGCCTGTATCTGAGGCATCTAAGCAGCTACAGACCCTCAAGGCCCACCATTGGAAAGGTAATCGTCTAACCTTTCCAACAGTGTAAGTCTTGGGGGTCTGAATTTTTTTTTTAAAAAAATCTTAGCACCCAGGTGGGAAAGTGCTTAGCACTCAAAGGGTTAATAAACTTTCCAATTTATTCTGTTGTCAATTTTGCTTAGTTCTCTTGGTATCCTTTGTTAAAGAGTACTCTTATGTGAGCTCAAGGTCCAATCAACCTACGTAGCTTTACTCTTCAACAAAGAATATCAAGAGAAGAAAGCAAATTTGATGATAGAAGTACATTTTAAAACGCATGCTCTTTCTAAATCGTGAACGTTATATTTTGACTTTACTGTCCCTTTAACTGGCTGACTGTATTTTCTCTTAGATGTTCTTGATATATATATATATATATATATATATATATATATATATATATATATATATATATATATATATATATATATATATATATTACTGCTGAAGAAATATCCTCTTCAGAGTGAAGGGACACTACATCTTCCTTTTCTGGATAGTATTATTATGCTCAAACTGGTTAAATGACACAGATTCATTCACATTTCTTTTTCAATAAACATAAAGTGTGCAGATGACTTGAAGCATATTGTAAAATAATACACTTAAAAATATGTAGCACGTGTTGTTAATCTTCCTGACTCAGGGGTCACATTGATGCTTGGGGCTTACAATATTAAATCTAAGCTTACGTATTAAATGCAAGCATTCTCTGTACTTTACGGCACCATGTTTGGGTCCTCCTCAGCCCCATATGGTGCCATATTCCCACCCTGTACCTATTACTTCTCTGACTTTGTTGCCTCAAGCTGTATATCTCTTGTGTCAGTCACTGATCTGTACCATGAATATTATGCTGTGCATCTCCTGTACATATCTGTTCTGTCTCACCTTATTTATATTATTACAGGGATATTTTGAAGGAGGGTGGCTCAGCGGTTGATGCTGCTATTGCTTCACTCTTCTGTGTTGGGCTCATGAATGCGCACAGTATGGGTATTGGAGGTGGAGTAATCCTGACGATTTATGATTCTAAGACAGGTGAGAATTAAACGCTCAGTGCAGAAATAAAGTAGCAGACACAATACAAGTATTTTCACTCCAGTTTGCCTAATAACAAATCTAGCCCTGGTACATTGATAAACTATAACATAGACAGAAATTAATTTAGTGCATGGTTACACAAAATAGCTCTGCACATTATATTATTTATTAAAATAAGATGATTTCTACAACTGAAAAATGAGCCACACATAGAAGAGATGACATAATAGATAATTTACACATTCCTTTTTGTGTATTTCCCATCAGAAACAATACAAATGCCATATGGTTCATAATTAGTCAGTAAGATCCTTATTTAGAAACTATACTGCAAAAAAATTAACTTCACTCTTTGAAAAATGCTTTATTATAAATATGAAAGTGATTAATGAAAAGAATGATGATTGAATTCTGGAATAATGACAAGGTGCAACAAGCAGAGGATTCTGTCACTATAAGAAAGTTTATAAGTAAAGCTTATCAAATGTTCTGAATTTGTCCTACACAGTAAATGAAATTCTATAGAAATAAATTCATCCAGGCTGCTTCTAGGTAGTAACAAAGGAGCCACAAACTCAACTGTGGGTGATGGTCAGCATTTTATTTTACTAGGAATTATTTGTTATTTAAATCTCCCAATTTACCAATTTCCTGAATAGACTACAGGACATGTAAAAAAAAACTAACTGTATTGCTTTTAGCATCTCAAATGAGAATCAGTGGTGCTTTAATAATGAATGGGCTGCCTACTCATGACAACAAGAGAGAGGTGAATGTGGGAAAATTGTATTCAAATAAGAAATTCAGGAATATGTTGTAGAGAACACTACTGTAGTATGGACGCCCATCTTTTCTCCAAATACTTAGCCTTGTGACATTATAAGTCCTCTCTCTCCGAGAACCTGAAATACCAGACAGTCCCAGTCACTATAGCAACTCCAAACATGATTTGGGGTTCTCTGTGCCTCATTACTCTTTTTTGTTATATATTTAAATAATGGCCCTTGGATTTGTCTCTTTAGGAGGGTTGTTGGCAGCCAGACAAGACTTGTTGCATAGTGTGATACTTGCTCAAAGAAAGTTGGTACATATTTCTAGAGTTGCTTTGCCTCTGCTTCAGAAGGGACTAGACTAATGTAGTGCAGGGAAGTTCTTCTTTGTAAAAGGCACATTTTGGACTAAAAGAGACCACTCCTTGAGTGGTAACTAGCAATGTCTTTGTTTGTTCCCTGAATGAGCACTTCTTCCTTTTGGTTAAAATGTAACTAATGCCACCCGAGCGCCAGTCTAAATCCCCATAACTGCTAACCTTGAGAGTCCCCCATTCTGTGAATTAGGGCACTGATTCTCAACCAGGGTGTCACTAGAGTAGCAGAGGACTAAGATTGTTGCAGAGAATTGGTACTACTGCAGTTAGTGCTTGAAAGAAAGAACATATATACAGGGCCGCCATCAGGGGGTGAATAGGGTGACTCCTGTCAGGGGTCCAGTGGGCCAGGGAGCCCCATGAGGCAAGCACAACTATTATTTAAAAAAAACATTTTTTTTTTAATTTTTTTTTTTTTTTACATTTTGTAAAATGTATGCCTGAGTCAGGCGGCAGATCACTTTCATTTGAAGAGGAGGTAGGACTTACTTAGTAAATGTTTTTTATTTATTTTTGCAATTTCAGATTGTAACTTCAGTGTGGTAGTTGTGTGGTGGGGCCAGGGGTCCATAAAAACACATTTCTTTCATGTAATTAGCAAGAGTCCATGAGCTAGTGACGTATGGGATATACATTCCTACCAGGAGGGGCAAAGTTTCCCAAACCTCAAAATGCCTATAAATACACCCCTCACCACACCCACAAATCAGTTTTACAAACTTTGCCTCCTATGGAGGTGGTGAAGTAAGTTTGTGCTAGATTCTACATTGATATGCGCTCCGCAGCAGGTTGGAGCCCGGTTTTCCTCTCAGCGTGCAGTGAATGTCAGAGGGATGTGAGGAGAGTATTGCCTATTTGAATGCAGTGATCTCCTTCTACGGGGTCTATTTCATAGGTTCTCTGTTATCGGTCGTAGAGATTCATCTCTTACCTCCCTTTTCAGATCGACGATATACTCTTATATATACCATTTCCTCTACTGATTCTCGTTTCAGTACTGGTTTGGCTTTCTACTACATGTAGATGAGTGTCCTGGGGTAAGTAAGTCTTATTTTCTGTGACACTCTAAGCTATGGTTGGGCACTTTTATATAAAGTTCTAAATATATGTATTCAAACATTTATTTGCCTTGACTCAGGATGTTCAACGTTCCTTATTTCAGACAGTCAGTTTCATGTTTGGGATAATGCATATGAATAAATCATTTTTTCTTACCTTAAAAATTTGACTTTTCCCTGTGGGCTGTTAGGCTCGCGGGGGCTGAAAATGCTTCATTTTATAGAGTCATTCTTGGCGCAGACTTTTTTGGCGCAAATTTTTTTTTCTGTTTTCCGGCGTCATACGTGTCGCCGGAAGTTGCGTCATTTTTGACGTTTTTTTGCGCCAAAGGTGTCGGCGTTCCGGATGTGGCGTCATTTTGGCGCCAAAAGCATTTAGGCGCCAAATAATGTGGGCGTCTTTTTTGGCGCTAAAAAAATATGGGCGTCACTATCGTCTCCACATTATTTAAGTCTCATTATTTTGTGCTTCTGGTTGCTAGAAGCTTGTTCTATGGCATTTTTTTCCCATTCCTGAAACTGTCATTTAAGGAATTTGATCAATTTTGCTTTATATGTTGTTTTTTCTATTACATATTGCAAGATGTCCCACGTTGAAGCTGAGTCAGAAGATACTTCTGGAAAATCCCTGCCTGGTGCTGGAGCTACCAAAGCTAAGTGTATCTGCTGTAAACTTTTGGTATCTGTTCCTCCAGCTGTTGTTTGTACTGTTTGTCATGACAAACTTGCTAATGCAGATAATATTTCCTTTAGTACTGTTACATTACCTGTTGCTGTTCCGTCAACATCTAATACTCAGAGTGTTCCTGATAACATAAGAAATTTTGTTTCTAAATCCATTAAGAAGGCTATGTCTGTTATTCCTCCTTCTAGTAAACGTAAAAAGTCTTTTAAAACTTCTCATTTTTCAGATGAATTTTTAAATGAACATCATCATTCTGATACTGATATTGGTTCTTCTGATTCAGAGGATTCTGTCTCAGAGGTTGATGCTGATAAATCTTCATATTTATTTAAAATGGAATTTATTCGTTCTTTACTTAAAGAAGTCCTAATTGCATTAGAAATTGAGGATTCTAGTCCTCTTTATACTAAATCTAAATGTTTAGATAAGGTTTTTAAATCTCCTGTAGTTATTCCAGAAGTTTTTCCTGTCCCTGGTGCTATTTCTGAAGTAATTTCCAGGGAATGGAATAATTTGGGTAATTCTTTTACTCCTTCTAAACGTTTTAAGCAATTATATCCTGTGCCATCTGACAGATTAGAATTTTGGGACAAAATCCCTAAGGTTGATGGGGCTGTCTCTACTCTTGCTAAGCGTAATACTATTCCTACGGCAGATGGTACTTCCTTTAAGGATCCTTTAGATAGGAAAATTGAATCCTTTCTAAGAAAAGCTTACTTGTGTTCAGGTAATCTTCTTAGACCTGCTATATCTTTAGCGGATGTTACTGCAGCTTCAACCTTTTGGTTAGAAGCTTTAGCGCAACAAGTAACAGATCATAATTCTCATAGCATTATTATTCTTCTACAACATGCTAATAATTTTATTTGTGATGCCATCTTTGATATCATTAGAGTTGATGTCAGGTATATGTCTCTAGCTATTTTAGCTAGAAGAGCTTTATGGCTTAAAACTTGGAATGATGATATGTCTTCTAAGTCTACTCTGCTTTCCCTTTCTTTCCAGGGTAATAAATTATTTGGTTCTCAGTTGGATTCTAGTATCTCAACTGTTACTGGAGGGAAAGGAACTTTTTTACCACAGGATAAAAAAATCTAAAGGTAGGTCTAATAATCGTTTTCGTTCCTTTCATCACAACAAGGAACAAAAGCCTGATCCTTCATCCTCAGGAGCGGTATCAGTTTGGAAACCATCTCCAGTCTGGAATAAATCCAAGCCTTTTAGAAAACCAAAGCCAGCTCCCAAGTCCACATGAAGGTGCGGCCCTCATTCCAGCTCAGCTGGTAGGGGGCAGATTACGTTTTTTCAAAGAAATTTGGTTCAATTCCGTTCACAATCTCTGGATTCAGAACATTGTTTCAAAAGGGTATAGAATTGGCTTCAAGATAAGGCCTCCTGCAAAGAGATTTTTTCTTTCCCGTGTCCCAGTAAACCTAGCGAAGGCTCAAGCATTTCTGAAATGTGTTTCAGATCTAGAGTTGGCTGGAGTAATTATACCAGTTCCAGTTCTGGAACAGGGGCTGGGGTTTTATTCAAATCTCTTCATTGTACCAAAGAAGGAGAATTCCTTCAGACCAGTTCTGGATCTAAAAATATTGAATCGTTATGTAAGGATACCAACATTCAAAATGGTAACTGTAAGGACTATCCTGCCTTTTGTTCAGCAAGAGCATTATATGTCCACAATAGATTTACAGGATGCATATCTGCATATTCCGATTCATCCAGATCACTATCAGTTTCTGAGATTCTCTTTCCTAGACAAGCATTACCAGTTTGTGGCTCTGCCGTTTGGCCTAGCAACAGCTCCAAGAATTTTTACAAAGGTTCTCGGTGCCCTTCTGTCTGTAATCAGAGAACAGGGTATTGTGGTATTTCCTTATTTGGAAGATATCTTGGTACTTGCTCAGTCTTCACATTTAGCAGAATCTCATACGAATCGACTTGTGTTGTTTCTTCAAGATCATGGTTGGAGGATCAATTTACCAAAAAGTTCATTGATTCCTCAGACAAGGGTAACCTTTTTAGGTTTTCAGATGGATTCAGTGTCCATGACTCTGTCTTTGACAGACAAGAGACGTCTAAAGTTGATATCAGCTTGTCGAAACCTTCAGTCACAATCATTCCCTTCGGTAGCTTTATGCATGGAAATTGTAGGTCTTATGACTGCAGCATCGGACGCGATCCCCTTTGCTCGTTTTTTCATGCGACCTCTTCAGCTCTGTATGCTGAACCAGTGGTGCAGGGATTACACAAAGATATCTCAATTAATATCTTTAACACCGATTGTACGACACTCTCTGATGTGGTGGACAGATCACCATCGTTTAGTTCAGGGGGCTTCTTTTGTTCTTCCGACCTGGACTGTAATTTCAACAGATGCAAGTCTGAAAGGTGGCGGAGCTGTTTGGGGGTCTCTGACAGTACAAGGGGTTTGGGAATCTCAGGAGGTGAGATTACCGATCAATATTTTGGAACTCCGTGCAATTTTCAGAGCTCTTCAGTCATGGCCTCTTCTAAAGAGAGAATCGTTCATTTGTTTTCAGACAGACAATGTCACAACTGTGGCATACGTCAATCATCAAGGAGGGACTCACAGTCCTCTGGCTATGAAGGAAGTATCTCGAATTCTGGTATGGGCGGAATCCAGCTCCTGTCTAGTTTCTGCGGTTCATATGCCAGGTATAGACAATTGGGAAGCGGATTATCTCAGCCGCCAAACGTTACATCCGGGCGAATGGTCTCTTCACCCAGAGGTATTTCTTCAGATTGTTCAAATGTGGGGACTTCCAGAAATAGATCTGATGGCCTCTAATCTAAACAAGAAACTTCCCAGGTATCTGTCCAGATCCAGGGATCCTCAAGCGGAAGCAGTGGATGCATTGTCACTTCCTTGGAAGTATCATCCTGCCTATATCTTTCCGCCTCTAGTTCTTCTTCCAAGAGTAATCTCCAAGATTCTGAAGGAATGCTCGTTTGTTCTGCTGGTAGCTCCAGCATGGCCCCACAGGTTTTGGTATGCGGATCTTGTCCGGATGGCCTCTTGCCAACCGTGGACTCTTCCGTTAAGACCAGACCTTTTGTCGCAAGGTCCTTTTTTCCATTAGGATTTCAAATCCTTAAATTTAAAGGTATGGAGATTGAACGCTTGATTCTTAGTCAAAGAGGTTTCTCTGACTCTGTGATTAATACTATGTTACAGGCTCATAAATCTGTATCTAGGGAGATATATTATAGAGTCTGGAAGACTTATATTTCTCATCATTTTTCCTGGCATTCTTTTAGAATTCCGAGAATTTTACAATTTCTTCAGGATGGTTTGGATAAAGGTTTGTCTGCAAGTTCCTTGAAAGGACAAATCTCTGCTCTTTCTGTTCTTTTTCACAGAAAGATTGCTAATCTTCCTGATATTCATTGTTTTGTACAAGCTTTGGTTCGTATAAAACCTGTCATTAAGTCAATTTCTCCTCCTTGGAGTTTGAATTTGGTTCTGGGGGCTCTTCAAGCTCCTCCGTTTGAACCTATGCATTCGTTGGACATCAAATTACTTTCTTGGAAAGTTTTGTTCCTTTTGGCTATCTCTTCTGCCAGACGAGTTTCTGAATTATCTGCTCTTTCTTGTGAGTCTCCTTTTCTGATTTTTCATCAGGATAAGGCGGTGTTGCGAACTTCTTTTAAATTTTTACCTAAGGTTGTGAATTCTAACAACATTAGTAGAGAAATTGTGGTTCCTTCATTGTGTCCTAATCCGAAGAATTCTAAGGAGAGATTATTGCATTCTTTGGATGTTGTTAGAGCTTTGAAATATTATGTTGAAGCTACTAAGAATTTCCGAAAGATTTCTAGTCTATTTGTTATCTTTTCCGGTTCTAGGAAAGGTCAGAAGGCCTCTGCCATTTCTTTGGCATCTTGGTTGAAATCTTTAATTCATCATGCTTATGTCGAGTCGGGTAAAACTCCGCCTCAAAGGATTACAGCTCATTCTACTAGGTCAGTTTCTACTTCCTGGGCGTTTAGGAATGAAGCTTCGGTTGATCAGATTTGCAAAGCAGCAACTTGGTCTTCTTTGCATACTTTTACTAAATTCTACCATTTTGATGTGTTTTCTTCTTCTGAAGCTGTTTTTGGTAGAAAAGTACTTCAGGCAGCTGTTTCAGTTTGAATCTTCTGCTTATATTTTAAACTTTATTTTGGGTGTGGATTATTTTTCAGCGGAATTGGCTGTCTTTATTTTATCCCTCCCTCTCTAGTGACTCTTGCATGGAAAGAACCACATCTTGGGTAGTCATTATCCCATACGTCACTAGCTCATGGACTCTTGCTAATTACATGAAAGAAAACATAATTTATGTAAGAACTTACCTGATAAATTCATTTCTTTCATATTAGCAAGAGTCCATGAGGCCCACCCTTTTTTGTGGTGGTTATGATTTTTTTGTATAAAGCACAATTATTCCAATTCCTTATTTTTTATGCTTTCGCACTTTTTTCTTATCACCCCACTTCTTGGCTATTCGTTAAACTGATTTGTGGGTGTGGTGAGGGGTGTATTTATAGGCATTTTGAGGTTTGGGAAACTTTGCCCCTCCTGGTAGGAATGTATATCCCATACGTCACTAGCTCATGGACTCTTGCTAATATGAAAGAAATGAATTTATCAGGTAAGTTCTTACATAAATTATGTTTTTTTTTTAGCAATATGCAGCAGGAGGCATTTTATCTAAGATGTTTCCATCTGCATAAAATGTTATACTCTCAGACTGATTGCTCAGTGTTTGAAATGAGACTGGTTAACTTAAAGTGAAAGTAAATCTTAGCGTTTTACAAACGCTAGGTTTTACTATTGAAACAAATAAAGGGCACTTTCATTCATGAAGTATAAGATACTTCATGTTGAAAGCTCCTTTATTTGATTCAATCGATCGCCGCTCTTAGCTCCTACAGCAGCCCACTGCTAAAAAATATTTTAGCTAAGAGGTGACATTTTCACCTCTTAGCCAATAGCCGTGCGGTAAATCTGGCTTGGCGCCCATGGGAGCCGGATTTACTGCACGGCTATTGGCTAAGAGATGGAAACGTCACCTCTTAGCCAAAAAATTTTTTAGTTGTGCGCTGCTATAGGAGCTAAGAGCGGCGATTGGTTGAATCAAATAAAGGAGCTTTCTACATGAAGTATCTTATACTTCATGAATGAAAGTGCCCTTTATTTGTTTCAATAGTAAATCCTAGCATTTGTAAAACGCTAGGATTTACTTTCACTTTAACACTGCTTAGTTTACACTACAGCTGACTTAATTTTGAAATACGTACAAACAAGCCTAAATCATGCATTTAATCAGATTTAATGGTATGAGACCTAATGCCACAGCTTATGGTTCCACCAAGACCATATAGAGTACAGCATTTACAAAATCCATAAATACAGCTGACAGATGGGAACATTTGTACACCAGCTATGAAGTGGTGCTTTTGGTTGGGGAAAATGGGGGGGGGGGGGGCAAACATATGTCAACCTTTCAAAAGTACTTTTCTTCATCTACCCATTTTGACCATTCTGACAGATCAATAATGTACAATTTTGATTTAACAAAAGTATTTTTATTTGCACATTTACAAATGTGATTCTTTAAAAAGTGATCTCTTAATTTCTGCTATTTTTTTTATCATGCATGTCACACACTGTTGATTTAGGGGATGGCAATGTGCAGAAATGTTACCTCCTGTGAGTGTTTCTGTGGGTGTCTGTGTTTATGTCTTTGTGCTTTTGTTAGTGTCTCTATGAGTGTTTATGTATATTTTTTTCTGTGGATCTCTCTGTGAGGGTTTGTGTGTATGTATGTCTTTGTGTGTTTTCTCTGGGTGTCTCTGTGTGTGTATGTCTTTGTGTGTTTTCTGTGGATGCCTGTGAGTGTGTATATCTTTGTGTGTTTTCTGAGGCTTTCTCTGTGGGTGTTTCCTTGGGTGTATGTGCAAGTTTGTGTTTGAGTTTGTGTATGAGTGTGTGTCCATTTTGTCTGTTCCTTTTTAGGACATTTTGACCTTACTACTGATTATTCACATCTTTCTACAGACTTTGAGACTAATGAGACCTTTCTGGAAGTCACCAATCCACCATTTAACCTTTAAATTATTGTTTAGGCAGTTCAGGGCCCTTCCTTTCAGCCACTGCATGTTCTTGTCATTATATAGTTGGCATCTTCCTTGACAAAAAGATAATCAGAACTCCATTTTTTGTTTTGCAAATCTCCTTTTTTGACAAAAATGTAGTCTGCCTCATTACTTGTCAGGTCAATTTAAACAAGTGCTGAGTGTCTGTGTGGGTGTCTGTGTCTGAGATTGTTTGTGTGTTTCTTTGCTTGTCTGCTAGAGCAGTGTTTTTCAACCAGTGTGCCGTGAGAGATCCTCAGGTGTGCCACGGCAGACTGACAACAGTGTGACATATTTTTTAAACTTTGCTTGTTTTTTACTCCCAGTCAGGGGTAGTTTGTAGGAGGCATGGCATAACAGCACAATACATACAGTATGTGTGTGTTTGTGTGTATATATATATATATGCTGTATTAGGCTACAATGTGTGATTTATTTAAAATTTTGGGATGGTGGTGTGCCACAGGATTTTTTAATGTAAAAAAGTGTGCCACGGCAAAAAAAAAGGTTAAAAATCACTGTGCTAGAGTGTCTATATGTAAATCCTTATGTGTGTCTGTGTGTGTTTGTGTGTGTTACTACCTTTACAACATTTCCAAGTTTGACTACACTTAAAGGGACAGTCAACACCAGAATTGTGGCTGCTTAAAAAGAAAGATAATCCCTTTATTACCCATTCCCCAGTTTTGCATAAGCAACACAGTTATCTAAATACACTTTTTACCTCTGTGATTACCATGTATCTAAGCCTCTGCAAACTGCCCCCTTATTTCAGTTCTTTTGACAGACTTGCTTTTTAGCTAATCAGTGCTCACTCCAGGGTAACTTCACGTGCATGAGCTCAATGTTATCTATATGAAACATATGAACTAATGCCCTCTAGTGGTCAAAATGCGTTCAGATTAGAGGCAGTCTTCTAAGAAATTAGCATATAAACCTCCTAGAATTAGCTTTTAACTAAGAATACCAAAAGAACAAAGCAAAATTGGTGATAAAAGTAAATTGGAAAGTTGTTTAAAATTACATTCCCTATTTAAATCATGAAAGTTATTTTGGACTTGACTGTCCCTTTAAGAATAAAGTGCATATACGTTTTAGTCACTTGGTCAAAAATTGCACATGTCAAAGGTGGGGGGGGGGGGCCCTGATCAATGGTTAAGTAATGGCCCCCAAAATTTCTAGTGGCGGCCCTGCATGTATAAACTGATTGATTTATAAAAACTAGATATTTTTTTTTTACTGGGTAGAGTGTCACTTGCTGTTCAGCTGGGTATTTTATTTTTCTTTTATAGTAATTAAAGATACTTTAATATATTAATAATGTTTTTTTTTATCCATTTGTACATTCTAACCCTATGAGGTGCCACTTGCTCTTACAATAAGAGGATTTTCACTGCACAGAAATAATAAAGAAACACTGAACTAGAGTACAAAAACACAGAAAATACTTGCAGAAGGGGAGAAGAGTGTCTGCTAAAATAAGGGCCAGATTAATAGTGGCGCGTTACACACTTACACGCGAGCGATGGCGGGATATTGCGGATGTTTGTACGCTTTGGCTTTTCTGCTGGTATTACAAGTTGAAAGTAAACGCTATTGCGCTTAAGATTTATGCTAGAATGATTACCGCATCCTGGCCTAGATTTAGGCCTAGATTTAGAGTTTGGCGGTAGCCGTCAAAACCAGCGTTAGAGGCTCCTAACGCTGGTTTTTACCGCCCGCTGGTATTTGGAGTCAGTCATTAAAGGGTCTAACGCTCACTTTGCAGCCGCGACTTTTCCATACCGCAGATCCCCCTACGCAATTTGCGTATCCTATCTTTTCAATGGGATCTTTCTAACGCCGGTATTTAGAGTCGTGGCTGAAGTTCAATCCGATTGGCTGATCAGCCAATCAGAATTTTCCTACCTTAATTCCGATTGGCTGATAGAATCCTATCAGCCAATCGGAATTCGAGGGACGCCATCTTGGATGACGTCCTTAAAGGAACCTTCATTCGTCGTCTAGTCGTCAGAAGAAGAGGATGGATCCGCGGTGGAGGTCTTCAAGATGGAGCCTGTCGTCATCGGATGGAAGAACATAGAAGATGCCTCCTGGATGAAGATGTTTGCCGGTCCGGATGTCCTCTTCTGCCCGCTTGGATCAAGACTTCAGCTGGAGGATGGATGTCTTCAGCCCCCCGCTTGGGCTTGGATCAAGACATCGGAGCCTGGACGGATCGCTGATACCCGGCGAGGTGAAGATAAGGTAGGAAGATCTTCAGGGGCTTAGTGTTAGGTTTATTTAAGGGGGGTTTGGGTTAGATTAGGGGTATGTGGGTGGTGGGTTGTAATGTTGGGGGGGGGGTATTGTATGTTTTTTTTCCAGGCAAAAGAGCTGAATTCTTTGGGGCATGCCCCGCAAATGGCCCTTTTAAGGGCTGGTAAGGTAAAAGAGCTTTTCTATTTTAATTTTAGAATAGGGTAGGGCATTTTTTTATTTTGGGGGGCTTTGTTATTTTATTAGGGGGCTTAGAGTAGGTGTAATTAGTTTAAAATTGTTGTAATATTTTTCTAATGTTTGTAAATATTTTTTTATTTTTTGTAACTTAGTTCTTTTTTATTTTTTGTACTTTAGTTAGTTTATTTAGTTGTATTTAATTGTAGGTATTTTATTTAATTAATTTATTGATAGTGTAGTGTTAGGTTTAATTGTAGATAATTGTAGGTATTTTATTTAATTAATTTATTGATAGTGTAGTGTTAGGTTAGGATTTATTTTACAGGTAATTTTGTAATTATTTTAACTAGGTAGCTATTAAATAGTTATTAACTATTTAATAGCTATTGTACCTGGTTAAAATAAATACAAGTTGCATGTAAAATAAATATTAATCCTAAAATAGCTACAATATAATTATAATCTATATTGTAGCTATATTAGGGTTTATTTTACAGGTAAGTATTTAGCTTTAAATAGGAATAATTTATTTAATAAGAGTTAATTTATTTCGTTAGATTTAAATTATATTTAAGTTAGGGGGGTGTTAGTGTTAGGGTTAGACTTAGCTTTAGGGGTTAATACATTTATTATAGTAGCGGTGTGGTCCGGTCGGCAGATTAGGGGTTAATAATTGTAGGTAGGTGGAGGCGACGTTGGGGGCGGCAGATTAGGGGTTAATAAATATAATATAGGGGTCGGCGGTGTTAGGGGCAGCAGATTAGGGGTACATAGGTATAATGTAGGTTGCGGCGGTGTACGGAGCGGCAGATTAGGGGTTAATAATAATATGCAGGGGTCAGCGATAGCGGGGCGGCAGATTAGGGGTTAATAAGTGTAAGGTTAGGGGTGTTTAGACTTGGGGTTCATGTTAGGGTGTTAGGGTGCAGACTTAGGAAGTGTTTCCCCATAGGAAACAATGGGGCTGCGTTAGGAGCTGAACGCTGCTTTTTTGCAGGTGTTAGGTTTTTTTTCAGCTCAAACTGCCCTATTGTTTCCTATGGGGATATCGTGCACGAGCACGTTTTTGAAGCTGGCCGCGTCCGTAAGCACCGCTGGTATTTAGAGTTGAAGTGGCGGTAAATTATGCTATACGCTCCCTTTTTGGAGCCTAACGCACTGAAAACCCAGCCATTCTGTGAACTCTAAATACCAGCAGTATTTAAAAGGTGCGGCCAAAAAAAAGCATGCGTTAGCTACGCGGGTCGTTACAGACAAAACTCTAAATCTAGCCGCCTCAGAGCTCTGGTTAACTGTTTTGCAAAAAAAAAAAGTATCACAGAACACATCAAAAATACATTACAAATTATACATACACTCATAATAACACTAATAAACATTATTAAAAAAACATTGCAGAAAAAAGTTATAAGGGCTCAAAGATATGAGGTCACAGTTGTTAGGGAAAAAAAGGAGGGCAAAGGGCTTTAACATACAGATACGTACATATACATGTCTAAAGATGTATATATCTAAATATATATATATGTTTATATTTGTACATATGTATTGATGTATTTATATGTGTATATATATGTATTTACAGACATACTGTATATACACATATAAACACATAAATACATATTTACACACATATAGACATATATGTTGCTTGGGTGTTTCTTGATCTGCGCTGTGTACGTTGCAAATGGTTATTTTGCTCTAAATAGTTCCTCCTGATATATTTCAATGGCAGCTAGTTTCTGAATATTCCACTATCATCAAATGGAATGTGAAGAAAAAATGTATGGAGTTGAGTTTCAGAGTTCAGCGCACATAGAATGGAGAAAAACAAAAACAAAACCAAATTATGGTGCTGTATGTCAGTACTAGGCAATCAAAAACTAAAAGTGAGATTTAAATGTGCTCACCTTGTTTAACCTCAAACATGTGAGGTATGTTGGAAGCATGGAGGGGATGTAATCCCTATCTGTGGTAAAGATGTTTCCAGCTGGTATGCAGAAACTTTTAGCAGGTGGAAATCTTGATATCCCTGGAGTAGAAATATGTTGGTATTTCAGACTAACTTATCCTCTCTGGAGTTAGGTAGAGACACTTTAATTCTTTTTGCTGGATTTCTTTCCTTGTTGCTGTTTATTTCTTTTCCCCTTCTTTATACTTGAAAGGCTTCTCCTCTCTGGAGTATGGTATAAACTTTATGTATGCAAACCAATTAGGGCTCAGTTTACATACTATGAGATCAATTGTGGATATTAATTGCAGCACTCATGAGATGTGTATAAATTATGCTTGCAAGGACACAAAGTGAAATTTAAAATAAAAACACTTTTATTTTCCAATGTCCAATAAAAAATGATAAACAGAAATCCTCTTTAATAATAGTCCAGATCAGGGACAGAAATAGGTGAGCAGATGAAGTATATTTCTTTAAATCCGGTAGTGAGTTTTTTTTATCAGGGCTGGTGCAAAAACAGCTAGCTGATAAAAATTAGTGATATTGTGGTATAGGATGTTGTAAGTACAGCTGAAAGTAAATTCCTTGTGGTGGTTTTGAGCTCTGAAAAGCTCCCAGAGTTCAGGTGGATAAGTTGGTGTTTATGATGGAAAACCGTAAGAAATAGTTACACGAACTGCTGTAAATACAGCTAGATGATGATTCCTTGTGGTTTTTTGAGCTCTAGATAGCTCACAATATCCGGATGGATGGATTCTTAAGCCTGTCCAGGGAGACCAAGCTTCAAACACTTCAGCAACGGACCCTGTCACTGACAGGCTTAAGAATCCACATCCATCCTGATATTGTGAGCTATCTAGAGCTCAAAAAACCACAAGGAATCATCATCTAGCTGTATTTACAGCAGTTCATGTAACTATGTATTATGGTTTTCCATCATGATGATTCCTTGTGGTTTTTTTCCACTTTTTTGCTCCATTCACTTCTATGGGGGAATAGGTTTGCTCGATATCCTAAGTTCGGCTTTTTATGCACGTTGTGTTAGTGTACGAGCGAAAACAGTACTTTCAACTCATAATACGAGCACAACTATACGTGCGCAAAAAGCTTAGTTCTAGGACAATTAATGCTCGAGTGGGAGCATTAAATAGCGCTCCACTTGTAATCTGGCCCTATATAGTTGAAGCAGGACTGCACCATTAGATTTAGTGATTATGTCATGGCTAAAAGGCTAAACTTCATTGTCGGTGTAGTTCCGGCTTACAAGGAAATAGCGATAACAAAAACAACATTGTAAAGCTAATATTTCAGATAGTGCAATAAAATCCCTGTTACCTTTGTAATCCCTCAGATGCTTAAAGGGACATGAAACCCAAATATTTTCTGTCATGATTCAGAGCATACAATTTTAGACAACTTTCCAATTTACGTCTGTTATCTAATATGCTTTTTTCTCTTGTTATCCTTTGTTGAAAAGCATACCTAGATAGGCTCAGGTTCTGGGAGCCAGTTTCTGATTGGGTGCTGCATATACATACGTATTATCATTGACTTATTGAGGTGTTCAGCTACCTCCCAGAAGTGGATTGCTGTTCCTTCAATAAAGGATACCAATAGAATAAAGCAAAATTGGTAAAAGAAGCAAATTGGAAAGTTATTTAAAATTGTATGTTCTATCTAAATTATGAAAGTAAAATGTTTGGTTTCATATCCCTTTAAGAATTTTTTAGAGCATGACATTTTAAACAAATTTCCAAATGACTTCTATTAACATCTAACAACGTAAATAAGAGAGTAGAAACCTAAAATACAGGTAACTAAAAGTCTAGGCAAAAGAGAGCACAGCTGTATATAATAAGTAAGAGACTAGGGCAAATTCTTGAAATACAAATGAATTTAATAAAGTTACATTAAATAAGTGCATACATCCAAACATACAATCACATACATACAGGGATATAGAAGATGCATAAAAAATGTCAGATGGGCCGTGCAGGGGACTGGTGCACCAGTATACAAAAATAGGCGAATGTTCGTCACTTTGCATGTATAGGTGATATATAATTGTAATCCGCAGTATAGTGCATGTCCTTAAAGATGCACGGACCAAGTGGATACAGTCTTACCCCTTCGTGTCTAAATGTACATAGTAGCGTGAGGTCATCAGGAGTCAAGGGGAGCTTACCCTCGCCGCGTCTTTTTCACAGGCATGTGTAAAGTGCAAATATATAACAGTTCATTAGAGTACCTGTCTTTTTCACGCGGTTGCTCTACCCTGAATTGTGGCTCCTGAGACACAGAAATATCCAAATGAGACAAGGGGTAGACCACAGTCAGGCAAAGGGTCCTCTGACAAAGTGCTGCAAACCGACGAGTCTTAAAGCTCGTTTCACTCCTTTCAATACAGCAGCATGGAGCTTCTTCCGGGTGCTGACGTCACGTCAGTGGCTGTGCTGATTTATAAGAATTTGGCCGCTCTGGTAGTGAATGTCATTGGTAGAAAAATCTGTCATTCAAAACGGCTTTGATACTTTGTAGCAACATTTTGCTTTTTTGTAGATCAGTACAGCAAAGGGTTATATACAAGGATACATTTATGTTTAAACACTCATGCTTGCATACTTACATTCGATACATTGGAAGATTATATTATTCAATTAATCTGTTATATTACTAGTGTGTGCGTATGTTCAGATTGCGTAAATAGGTCTATGTTTTTGTATTTAGTATTGCAATTACACCATTCATAATTTTTAATCTTTGATACCACAAAAGACTATGTAGTTACACACAGGATGATGTGCACATATCCACAGAGGACTAAACTAAAAATGAAGCAAACTCTAATTTTTCATTGAGGCCATGAGGTGCTAAGGTATTTAGTTTATATATCCATTTTGTTTCTTTACGTAGCAGGATATTGTCAATATCCCCGCCACGCATACTAAGTTTTACAGATTCAATTCCAATGAACTTCAAATCATCAGTTTTAGATTCATGAAATTGTGCATAGTGTCTTGCCACAGGGCTGTCAATATTGCATTGTTTAATATCGTCCCTATGTTCAGAAATTCGTGAGCGAAATTCTCTAAAAGTTTTACCAACGTAAAAACTTTTACAGGAACAGTAAAGTAAATATATAACTCCTTTTGTGGAGCAATTAATGAAGGAGTTGATTTTATATATATGTCCTGTATTTGTATTAAATGTTTTACTTCTCTGCATGTATTGACAGCAGACACAGTGGCCACATGGAGTGCTACCTACAATTTTCTGTGCATTTTGTTCCAACCAGTTATGGGTTGGAACTTTATTGAATTCACTTTTAACCAACATGTCTTTTAGATTATTGCAACGCCTTGCAGTCATCTGTGGATAGTCTCCTACATATTGGTGAAGTGTTGTATCATTAGTTAGTAAATGCCAGTTTTTATTCAGAGTGTCTTTTACTTTGCTCCAATGGGCATTATATTTAGTGATGAACCTGATCTTATTTTCTTCATTTGTGTCATCTCTGTTCTTACATTTATATAACAGGTCTTTTCTTTGGTGTTGGGAGGCTCTATAAAGAGCTCTCTTAATGCACCTTTTGGAGTAGCCTCTATCATGGAATCGGGTCGCCATCTCTTTGGCTTGTTTTTTAAATGTTTTTTCATCAGAACATATTCTACGAAGCCGCAGAAATTGTCCATAGGGGATGCCCTTTTTCAAATTTGTGGGGTGGTGGCTCGACCCCAGGAGGAGGCTATTGGTTGCCGTGGGTTTGCGAAAGACTTCTGTCTCAATTTTCCCTTCTTTTTTGCTAATTTTCAAATCCAGAAAATCAATTGAGTTTAAGTCATGATTACAGGTAAGAAAAATGTTACGGTCATTACAGTTCAAAAGAGAAATAAATGTCATCAATTCATCCTCAGTGCCATCCCACAATAGCAGAATATCATCAACATATCTGATCCAGATGGCCACATGTGCATCAACCACTTCGGAGTAGTCCCCAAATACAATTTGGTTCTCCCAGCCGCCAAGGTGTAAACAGGCGTAGGTTGGTGCACATGTGGCCCCCATGGCGGTACCTTGTATCTGTTTGTAGCACTTTGCATCAAAGATGAAGATATTGTTGTCCAACACAAATTTTAATAAGTCAATTACAAATTTGGTATGTTTCTTATAACCGAGACCCCTTGTATTGAGAAATTCTTCACATGTTTTAAGACCTACATCATGCGGGATAGAGGAGTATAGGGATTCAACATCCAGGGACACTAAAATAGTGTCTTCCTGAATGTTGATCCCATCCAGTTTTTTTATTACGTCTGTTGAGTCTTGTACAAAAGTACGAAGATCATTGACAAATGGCTGTAAAAAATGATCTACATATTTACTAATTCCTTCCGTAGGACCTCCTATCCCTGATATTATGGGACGTCCCGGAGGGTTGGTGAGGGATTTATGTAGTTTGGGAGTCCAGTAAAATACTGGGATTTTAGGTTTTTGATTGAATAAAAAACTAAACTCATGGCTAGTGATTAAATTATTTCTACGAGCATCATTTAGCATAAACAGTAATTCGTTATGGGATTTGTGGAATTCATCAATTGAGGATTTTGAATATTGTTTAGGATCTGATAGTTGTCTCATGGCCTCTTTAATGTAGAGGTCCTGATTAAGGATGACAATATTGCCGCCCTTGTCGGCCGGCTTTATGATAAGTTCAGGGTGTCTAGTAAGCTCATTAAGGGCTTTACGTTCCCGTTTGGTGAGGTTATCGTTAACAATGCCTGTACTTTCGATTTTCATCAGATCAGCCGTAACGTTTTGTACAAAAACGGAAATATTGGGGATAGATGAAAAAGAGGGCATGTAGGTAGATTTTTTCTTAAAATTAGTTTTAGGGTGTATGTCAGTAATTTCATTACTTTGTTCAGAGAACAAAGTTTCTAGATTATGGAGTGCCTCTGTTTCTTGTCTACAAGACAAGTCTATCTGAGTTTTAGGAGTCATAATCTTTTTTAATGCTAACTTCCTAGCAAAAAGGTGTAAATCTTTAGTGACCTCAAATCGGTCTAAGCTATTAGTAGGGCAGAAACTGAGGCCCTTTTCTAATACTTTTTGAGTATGGATAGGGGCCTAATAGAGATTTATTTCCAACTAGTAGGAAATAAATCTCTATTAGGCCCCTATCCATACTCACAAAAAATGGGTATAGTTAATCTCTCATCCTTCCCTTTAAATTGTGAACACATTAAAGTATTAGAAAAGGGCCTCAGTTTCTGCCCTACTAATAGCTTAGACCTATTTGAGGTCACTAAAGATTTACACCTTTTTGCTAGGAAGTTAGCATTAAAAAAGATTATGACTCCTAAAACTCAGATAGACTTGTCTTGTAGACAAGAAACAGAGGCACTCCATAATCTAGAAACTTTGTTCTCTGAACAAAGTAATGAAATTACTGACATACACCCTAAAACTAATTTTAAGAAAAAATCTACCTACATGCCCTCTTTTTCATCTATCCCCAATATTTCCGTTTTTGTACAAAACGTTACGGCTGATCTGATGAAAATCGAAAGTACAGGCATTGTTAACGATAACCTCACCAAACGGGAACGTAAAGCCCTTAATGAGCTTACTAGACACCCTGAACTTATCATAAAGCCGGCCGACAAGGGCGGCAATATTGTCATCCTTAATCAGGACCTCTACATTAAAGAGGCCATGAGACAACTATCAGATCCTAAACAATATTCAAAATCCTCAATTGATGAATTCCACAAATCCCATAACGAATTACTGTTTATGCTAAATGATGCTCGTAGAAATAATTTAATCACTAGCCATGAGTTTAGTTTTTTATTCAATCAAAAACCTAAAATCCCAGTATTTTACTGGACTCCCAAACTACATAAATCCCTCACCAACCCTCCGGGACGTCCCATAATATCAGGGATAGGAGGTCCTACGGAAGGAATTAGTAAATATGTAGATCATTTTTTACAGCCATTTGTCAATGATCTTCGTACTTTTGTACAAGACTCAACAGACGTAATAAAAAAACTGGATGGGATCAACATTCAGGAAGACACTATTTTAGTGTCCCTGGATGTTGAATCCCTATACTCCTCTATCCCGCATGATGTAGGTCTTAAAACATGTGAAGAATTTCTCAATACAAGGGGTCTCGGTTATAAGAAACATACCAAATTTGTAATTGACTTATTAAAATTTGTGTTGGACAACAATATCTTCATCTTTGATGCAAAGTGCTACAAACAGATACAAGGTACCGCCATGGGGGCCACATGTGCACCAACCTACGCCTGTTTACACCTTGGCGGCTGGGAGAACCAAATTGTATTTGGGGACTACTCCGAAGTGGTTGATGCACATGTGGCCATCTGGATCAGATATGTTGATGATATTCTGCTATTGTGGGATGGCACTGAGGATGAATTGATGACATTTATTTCTCTTTTGAACTGTAATGACCGTAACATTTTTCTTACCTGTAATCATGACTTAAACTCAATTGATTTTCTGGATTTGAAAATTAGCAAAAAAGAAGGGAAAATTGAGACAGAAGTCTTTCGCAAACCCACGGCAACCAATAGCCTCCTCCTGGGGTCGAGCCACCACCCCACAAATTTGAAAAAGGGCATCCCCTATGGACAATTTCTGCGGCTTCGTAGAATATGTTCTGATGAAAAAACATTTAAAAAACAAGCCAAAGAGATGGCGACCCGATTCCATGATAGAGGCTACTCCAAAAGGTGCATTAAGAGAGCTCTTTATAGAGCCTCCCAACACCAAAGAAAAGACCTGTTATATAAATGTAAGAACAGAGATGACACAAATGAAGAAAATAAGATCAGGTTCATCACTAAATATAATGCCCATTGGAGCAAAGTAAAAGACACTCTGAATAAAAACTGGCATTTACTAACTAATGATACAACACTTCACCAATATGTAGGAGACTATCCACAGATGACTGCAAGGCGTTGCAATAATCTAAAAGACATGTTGGTTAAAAGTGAATTCAATAAAGTTCCAACCCATAACTGGTTGGAACAAAATGCACAGAAAATTGTAGGTAGCACTCCATGTGGCCACTGTGTCTGCTGTCAATACATGCAGAGAAGTAAAACATTTAATACAAATACAGGACATATATATAAAATCAACTCCTTCATTAATTGCTCCACAAAAGGAGTTATATATTTACTTTACTGTTCCTGTAAAAGTTTTTACGTTGGTAAAACTTTTAGAGAATTTCGCTCACGAATTTCTGAACATAGGGACGATATTAAACAATGCAATATTGACAGCCCTGTGGCAAGACACTATGCACAATTTCATGAATCTAAAACTGATGATTTGAAGTTCATTGGAATTGAATCTGTAAAACTTAGTATGCGTGGCGGGGATATTGACAATATCCTGCTACGTAAAGAAACAAAATGGATATATAAACTAAATACCTTAGCACCTCATGGCCTCAATGAAAAATTAGAGTTTGCTTCATTTTTAGTTTAGTCCTCTGTGGATATGTGCACATCATCCTGTGTGTAACTACATAGTCTTTTGTGGTATCAAAGATTAAAAATTATGAATGGTGTAATTGCAATACTAAATACAAAAACATAGACCTATTTACGCAATCTGAACATACGCACACACTAGTAATATAACAGATTAATTGAATAATATAATCTTCCAATGTATCGAATGTAAGTATGCAAGCATGAGTGTTTAAACATAAATGTATCCTTGTATATAACCCTTTGCTGTACTGATCTACAAAAAAGCAAAATGTTGCTACAAAGTATCAAAGCCGTTTTGAATGACAGATTTTTCTACCAATGACATTCACTACCAGAGCGGCCAAATTCTTATAAATCAGCACAGCCACTGACGTGACGTCAGCACCCGGAAGAAGCTCCATGCTGCTGTATTGAAAGGAGTGAAACGAGCTTTAAGACTCGTCGGTTTGCAGCACTTTGTCAGAGGACCCTTTGCCTGACTGTGGTCTACCCCTTGTCTCATTTGGATATTTCTGTGTCTCAGGAGCCACAATTCAGGGTAGAGCAACCGCGTGAAAAAGACAGGTACTCTAATGAACTGTTATATATTTGCACTTTACACATGCCTGTGAAAAAGACGCGGCGAGGGTAAGCTCCCCTTGACTCCTGATGACCTCACGCTACTATGTACATTTAGACACGAAGGGGTAAGACTGTATCCACTTGGTCCGTGCATCTTTAAGGACATGCACTATACTGCGGATTACAATTATATATCACCTATACATGCAAAGTGACGAACATTCGCCTATTTTTGTATACTGGTGCACCAGTCCCCTGCACGGCCCATCTGACATTTTTTATGCATCTTCTATATCCCTGTATGTATGTGATTGTATGTTTGGATGTATGCACTTATTTAATGTAACTTTATTAAATTCATTTGTATTTCAAGAATTCGCCCTAGTCTCTTACTTATTATATACAGCTGTGCTCTCTTTTGCCTAGACTTTTAGTTACCTGTATTTTAGGTTTCTACTCTCTTATTTACGTTGTTAGATATTCACTTTTCTAGGATGCACCTGTATCTTTTATTGACTAATTAAGAGTGCTACTCACCCTGCTTTTCTTGTGACTTCTATTAACAGTTTTGCATAGTTGTATGTGTTATAATGTATTGGTATCTATTGTTAAAGAGTAATCCTAGGTGAGCTCAGGAGTGTGCACGTGTTTGCAACAGCAGTGTTTTCAACAATGTTTATAGCAATGTTATTTTAGTTGCACACACTGCTGCCATAGACTGCTAAAGACACATGCTCACTCCTAAGCTCCTATAAGCCTATCTAGATTTACTCTCCAACAAAGCAAATGTAATAATATAAGTAAGTTTGAAAGTTGTTTATAACTGCAATCACTATCTGAATCATGAATGTTTAATGTTTACCTTTCTGTCCCTTTAATGATGAAACATTTTATTATTGTACAAATTATTTCATTTAACTTTGTGTTTGATCACAGCAACAATAATTAAACAAAGTTTATGAACTGTGGCTTTTGGACCAACGTTTACTAAACATTAACCCTTATTGCGGGGGGATAAGCACATACTTATATAGGGATAACAGCATTTTATTATTGTTGTACCATTATGAGCCTTTAACAATGGGATCATAATAAATATGTCTATCCATCAGTCTCCCAGTCTTCCTGTCTCTCTATCTCTCATCACCTGTCTATCTCTCATCACCTGTCTATCTCTCATCACCTGTCTATCTCTCATCACCTGTCTCTCTATCTCTCATCAACTGTCTATCTCTCATCACCTGTTTCTCTATCTCTCATTGCCTGTCTCTCTATCTCTCATCAACTGTCTATCTCTCATCACCTGTCTCTCTATCTCTCATCACCTGTCTCTTTATCTCTCATTGCCTGTCTCTCTATCTCTCATCACCTGTCTATCTCTCATCACCTGTCTATCTCTCATTGCCTGCCTCTCTATCTCTTATCACCTGTCTATCTCTCATCACCTGTCTATCTCTCATTGCCTGCCTCTCTATCTCTCATCACCTGTCTATCTCTCATCACCTGTCTATCTCTCATCACCTGTCTATCTCTCATCACCTGTCTCTCTATCTCTCATTACCCGTCTCTCTATCTCTCATTGCCTGTCTCTCTATCTCTCATTGCCTGTCTATCTCAGACTCTCATCACCTGTCTATCTCTCATAACCTGTCTCTCTATCTCTCATGGCCTGTCTCTCTATCTCTCATCACCTGTCTATCTCTCATCACCTGTCTATCTCTTATCACCTGTCTCTCTATCTC
Source organism: Bombina bombina (assembly GCF_027579735.1). Classification (NCBI taxonomy): domain Eukaryota; kingdom Metazoa; phylum Chordata; class Amphibia; order Anura; family Bombinatoridae; genus Bombina; species Bombina bombina. Next base: position 428,376,063 of record NC_069500.1, on the reverse strand, counting down.
TCATTGCATGTCTCTCTGTCTCTCATCAGCTGTCTATCTCTCATTACCTGTCTCTCTATCTCTCATCAGCTGTCTATCTCTCATCACCTGTCTATCTCTTATCACCTGTCTCTCTATCTCTCATTGCATGTCTCTCTGTCTCTCATCAGCTGTCTATCTCTCATTACCTGTCTCTCTATCTCTCATTGCCTACCTCTCTATCTCTCATCACCTGTCTATCTCTCATAACCTGTCTCTCTATCTCTCATCACCTGTCTCTCTATCTCTCATCACCTGTCTCTCTATCTCTGATTGCCTGTCTGTCTATCTCTCATCACCTGTCTATCTCTCATCACCTGTCTCGCTATCTCTCATCACCTGTCTATCTCTCATCACCTGTCTATCTCTCATTACCTGTCTCTCTATCTCTCATTGCCTGTCTATCTATCTCTCATCACCTGTCTATCTCTCATTACCTGTCTCTCTATCTCTCATTGCCTGTCTCTCTATCTCTCATCACCTGTCTATCTCTCATCACCTGTCTATCTCTCATCATCTGTCTATCTCTCATCATCTGTCTCTCTATCTCTCATTGCCTGTCTCTCTATCTCTCATCACCTGTCTATCTCTCATCATCTGTCTATCTCTCATCATCTGTCTCTCTATCTCTCATTGCCTGTTTCTCTATCTCTCATCACCTGTCTCTCTGTCTCTCATTGCCTGTCTCTCTATCTCTCATCACCTGTCTCTCTATCTCTCATTGCCTGTCTCTCTATCTCTCATTGCCTGTCTCTCTATCTCTCATCAACTGTCTCTCTGTCTCTCATTACCTGTCTCTCTATCTCTCATTGCCTGTCTCTCTATCTCTCATTGCCTGTCTCTCTATCTCTCATTGCCTGTCTCTCTATCTCTCATCACCTGTCTCTCTGTCTCTCATTACCTGTCTCTCTATCTCTCATTGCCTGTCTCTCTATCTTTCATTGCCTGTCTCTCTATCTCTCATCACCTGTCTCTCTATCTCTCATCACCTGTCTCTATATCTCTCATTGCCTGTCTCTCTATCTCTCATTGCCTGTCTCTCTATCTCTCATTGTCTGTCTCTCTATCTCACATCACCTGTCTCTCTATCTCTCATCACCTGTCTCTCTATCTCTCATCACCTGTCTAGCTCTCATTACCTGTCTCTCTATCTCTCATCACCTGTCTCTCTATCTCTCATCACCTGTCTCTCTATCTCTCATTGCCTGTCTCTCTATCTCTCATTGCCTGTCTCTCTCTCGCACTGTTATAATATACCTTTTTCATTATACGCGTTAAGATAAGCTTGTATTAAACTGCTGTGACTGTGCCAATCTACAGTAACCTTTCATGTCAGCCAGATTAGCAAATGGTAATGGAAATCCCTGGAAAACATTTTAAAAGTTTTTCTAAAAAAAAAAGGAGGGAGGTATTAGGTGAGGTGGAAAGAGGGTTAAGCTCATAGATAAACATGATAAAAAATACCTATAGTAACCCAACTGAACAGAAAACAAATTATTTAAAGGGATGGTAAAGTCAGAATTAAACTTAAAAGGGACATTAAACCCAAAACATTTCTTTCATGATTCAGATAGAGGATACAATTTTAAACAGCATTCCAATTTACTTCTATTACCTAATTTGCTTAATTCATTAGATTTCCTTTGTTGAAGAAATAGCAAGGCACACGGGTGAGTCAATTACACAAGGCATCTATGTGCAGCCACCAATCAGCAGCTACTAAGCCTATCTAGATATGCTTTTCAGTAAAGGATATCAATAAAATGAAGCAAATTATATAATAGGAGTCAATTACAAAGTTGTTTAAAATCGCATGCTCTTTCTAAATAATGAAATAAAAAATATGGGTGTTAGGTCCCTTTAAGTGGATAGAGAATGTTATTTTAAACAACTTTCCAATTTACTTCTATCATCAATTTTGCTTAGTTCTTTTGGTATCCTTTGTTAGTATAATAATAAAGTATAATACTCGGTGAGCTCAGGAGCATGCACTTGTATTTAGCCATCTAGCAGCAGTGTTTGCAACAATGTTTATAACATAGTTGCAAAAACTGCTGCCATTGAATGCCAAAGACATGCACGCTCCTGCTAAAAACAATGGCTACTACTCTATACTCATCTTACTTGACCTCTCTGCTGCCTTTGACACCATTGACCATCCCCTCCTACGGACTCTCAGCTCTCTTGGGCTCTGTGACACTGCCCTCTCCTGGATTCACTCTTATCTCTCTAACAGATCCTTCTCAGTCTCTTTTGCTGGTGACTCCTCCTCTCTATTGCCCCTGTCTGTTGGAGTACCTCAAGGCTCTGTCCTGGGTCCTCTACTTTTCTCTACACTTCTTCACTGGGTAAACTTATCAACAGCTATGGCTTCAACTATCACCTCTATGCTGATGATACCCAGATCTGCCTATCCACCCCTGCACTCTCTCCTTCTGTCAATTCTCACATCAGCGACTGCTTATCTGCCATTTCTTCCTGGATGGCCTATCACCACCTAAAAATAAACATGTCCAAGATCGAACTACTTCTAATCCCTCCCTCTAAGTCTACTCCGGTTTCTAACTTTTCTATCACTGTTGGCGGCACCACTATCTCCCCATCACCTTAAGTCCGCTGCCTTGGGGTCATACTTGACTCAAATCTGTCCTTCAGTCACCACATCCAATTGCTCTCTACATCCTGCTGTAACCACCTATGCAATATCTCCAAAATTTGTCCATTTCTGAGTGCTGAAACTACTAAACAGCTAATCCAATCCCAGGTAATTTCCCACCTTGACTACTCTAATAACCAACTAACGGACCTCCCTCTCTCCCGCCTCTTCCCCCTTCAAACCCTCCTAAATGCCTCTTCCAGGCTAATCCACCTATTCCGATGCTCTGTATCTGCTGCACCTCTCTGCGAGTCCCTTCACTGGCTCCCCATTCACAGCAGAATTACATTCAAAATTCTCACCCTGATCTATAAAACCCTCACCAATGCTGCCCCAACCTACCTGTCCTCACTCATCAACAAATATACTCCAGCCCGCCCGCGAAGATCCAACTATGACCTGCTCCTTACATCCTCTACCATCACTTCCTCCCATGCTAGACTGCAGGACTTCTCTCATGCAACACCAACCCTCTGGAATGCACTTCCTCGAGCTGTCAGACTTTCCCCTAACCTGCCCTCCTTTAAACACTCCCTAAAGACCTTTTTGTTTAAAGAAAAATATCACCCAACTCAGTAACAAATTAATTTCACTTACCTAATAATAGTTGCCCTCATCTAACTCCTCACTAACATCATTCTCACCTTTGCAATCCCCACCTCCAGTTTCCCATCCTCCTACCCATGTAAATTGTAAATTCCCACGGGAATAGGCCCCTCAATTCCCCCCTGTATTTGTCTGTTAAATTTTGTCTTATATTGTAATGTTTCACACTGTTGTACTTTTATCTTTGTACCCATGGACAGCGCTGCAATCTGCTGGCGCTTTATAAATAAAGAATAATAATAATAACTGCAAAAGGCTCCAATGCACTTATATATATATAATATTTAGACACACCGAATTTGACTAGGGCATCATAAAGGCAAGCGCCTCTTATTGTTCTATTGTGTTTCGTAGGTATAAATTCACCCTAATTTTATTATTTCACATGTTTAGAGGAGTGGTGCTAGCATTCATCTCAATATCCAAAAAGTATATGGAACTAGGTTCCACACCTGAGTAACCCCCATACCAGTCAGTAAAATAATTACTGACATTTTTGATGGTATAAATATAGTGGATAAGCATTCCCGACGAATGAGGTTCCTTTAAATGACGTCATCCAAGATGGCGTCCGTCGAATTCCGATTGGCTGATAGGATTGGTTCAGCCAATCGGATTGAACTTGAATCTGATTGGCAATCAGATTTTTCTACCTTAATTTCGATTGGCTGATAGAATCCTATCAGCCAATCGGAATTCGACGGACGCCATCTTGGATGACGTCATTTAAAGGAACCTCATTCATCGGGAAGTCGTCGTGCCGGAAGGATGCTCCACGGTGGAGGAGTGAAGAAAGAAGATTGAAGATGCCGATTTGCTTGAAGACATCGCCGATGGAAGAAGACTCTCTGCCGCTTGCTGGAACACATCGCCCGGATGGAAGAAGACTTCACTGCCGCTTGCTGGAACACATCGCCCGGATCAGATGAGGAGTTCGGCCCGGCGTGGTGAAGATAAGGTAGGGAGATCTTCAGGGGGGTAGTGTTAGGTTTATTTAAGGGAGGTTTGGGTTAGATTAGGGGTATGTGGGTGGTGGGTTGTAATGTTGGGGGGTGGTATTGTGTTTTTTTTTGCAGGCAAAAGAGCAGTTTTCTTTGGGGCATGCCCCCACAAAAGGCCCTTTTAAGGGCTGGTAAGGTAAAAGAGCTTTGAACTTTTTTTAATTTAGAATAGGGTAGGGAATTTTTTTATTTTGGGGGGCTTTATTATTTTATTAGGGGGCTTAGAATAGGTGTAATTAGCGTAAAAATCTTGTAATCTTTTTTTTATTTTTTGTAATTTAGTGTTTGTTTGTTTTTGTAATTTAGTTTAGTTTATTTAATTGTATTTTTAGATAGATATTTGTAGTTTCTTTAATTTATTGATAGTGTAGGTGTATTTGTAACTTAGGTTAGGATTTATTTTACAGGTAATTGGGTAATTATTTTAACTAGGTAGCTATTAAATAGTTAATAACTATTTAATAGCTATTATACCTAGTTAAAATAATTAACAATTTACCTGTAAAATAAATATAAACCCTAACATAGCTATAATGTAATTATTAATTATATTGTAGCTATCTTAGGGTTTATTTTATAGGTAAGTATTTAGATTTAAATAGGAATATTTTAATTAATAATATTAATATTAGATTTATTTTAATAAGAGTTTAGTTAGGGATGTTAGAGTTAGATAGGGTTATTATACTTTATATATATATAATATAATAACGATATTAACTATATTAACCCTAATATAGTTAATATAGTTAATATATATAATATAATAACTATATTAACTATATTAACCCTAATATAATTAGGGTTAATATAGTTAATATAGCTGGCGGCGGTATAGGGGGATTAGATTAGGGGTTAATAATTTTAAAATAGATAGCGGCGGGGTAGGGGCTCACTTTAGGGGGTAGGTAAGGTAGATGGCGGCGGTGTTAGGGGCTCACTTTAGGGGGGGTTATAGATTTAATATAGCTGGCGGCGGTTTAGGGGTTAATAATTTTATTAGGTTGCGGCGGGCTCCGGGAGCGGCGGTTTAGGGGTTAATACATATTTTATTGTTAGGATAGTGAGGGGGGATAGCGGATAGAGGGTTAGACGTGTCGGGCTATGTTAGGGAGGCGTGTTAGACAGTGCGGGTGATTTAGACTTTAGTCAGGTTTTGTAGGCGTCGGCAGTTTCTAACGTGCCATAAGTCACTGGCGACGCCAGAAATTTGTACTTGCGCAGATTTCTGGACATCGCTGGTTTATCCGACTTACGGCACTTTATCATCCGACGGCGCCGTATATGGGATAGCTCGAGTTGCGAGCTGAAACTGCGGGCGACGCGGGTTCCCTTGCTTGCGCCGCAAACTACGATCTATATCGGATCGCGCCCCATATCTTTGAGCACTTATAACTTTTGTGTGCAATTTTTTAATAATTTGTATTAGATGGTGTTATTAGAAGTGTAACTGTACTTTTAAAAGTATTTTCTATCGGCTAGATTACGAGTTTTTGTCGGTAAGGCTTGCGCGGCTAACGAGCAGTTTCAGCTCACCACTCACCTACAGACAACGCTGGTATTACGTTTTTTTTTTTAAACCCAGCGTTAGCCAAAAAAAAGGGAGTGGAGAGCAAAATTTAGCTCCACATCTTACCTCAATACCAGCGCTGCTTATGGTAGCGGTGAGTTGGCAAAACGTGCTCATGCATGATTTCCCCATAGGAATCAATGGGGCAGATTCGGCTGAAAAAAAACCTAACACCTGCAAAAAACCAGCGTTCAGCTCCTAATGCAGCCTTGTTGATTCCTATGGGAAAATACATTTATGTTTACACCTAACACCCTAACATGAACCCCGAGTCTAAACACCCCTAATCTTACACTTATTAACCCCTAATCTGCCGCTCCGGACACCGCCGCCACCTACATTATACTTATTAACCCCTAATCTGATACCCCCAGCATCGCCGAACCCTACATTATATTTATTAACCCCTAATCTGCCGCCCCCAATGTCGCTGCAACCTAACTACATTTATTAACCCCTAATCTGCCGCTCTGGACACCGCCGCCACCTACATTATACTTATTAACCCCTAATCTGATGCTCCCAGCATCGCCGAACCCTACATTATATTTATTAACCCCTAATCTGCTGCCCACAACGTCGCCGCCACTATAATAAATATATTAACCCCTAAACCTAAGTCTAACCCTAACCCTAACACCCCCCTAACTTAAATATAATTTAAAATAATCTAAATAAAATTACTACAATTAACTAAATTATTCCTATTTAAAACTATAAATCCTATAAAATAAACCCTAAGATCGCTACAATATAACTAATAGTTACATTGTATCTAGCTTAGGGTTTATTTTTATTTTACAGGCAACTTTGTATTTATTTTAACTAGGTAGAATAGCTACCTAGTTAAAATAAATACAAATATACCTGTAAAATAAAACCTAACCTATGTTACAATTACACCTAACACTACACTATCATTAAATAAATTAACTAAATTAACTACAATTAATTAGAATTAAATTAAATAAACTAAAGTTCCAGAAACACGGAAATCAGTGCTTTAACCCCTTTGTGCCAATAACAGAACAATAGTGTAGATACTTTGTGCCAGTAAGTCATATGTCGGTGGTTTAACATTGTTTGCTAAAAACCAAGTACTTTTACCTCACTTGCTAATAACATACATAACAATGATTTAACATATTTTTGCAAATAACGCAGTGGTTTAACCTCCATTATGTCAGTAACATACAGCAGTAGTTTAACCCTTGTATGCTAGTAACACTGACAACAGTTGCAACTACTGCTCAATGCTTTTAATTGAGTATTATTATCATAAAACTGTTGCTATATGTTTTACTGGCACAATCAGAATGAAACTATTGATTGGTGCGTTTGTGGCACAACCAAATTAAACTTCTTTGTGACAGTAACACGTAGAACAGTGGTTTAACCCCTTTTGAGCCAGAACATATATTTTCTGTTTGTTGTTTTCACAACCTCCCTATGGAACAGCCTCTTCTTTTAAACCTCTCCAAGACAGATACAGATATGGGATAAAGCTGCATACACTCAAAGTCACTTTTTAAAGAAAGCAATCACCTTGGACTTGCAATGTGTTATACTGATTTATTAGTCCATTATATTTACTGAAGAGGTCAATCATATTTAATGTATGACACCTCAACCTATGTGACTTGTCATATCCTGATTTGCATGATATACACAAAAGACTGGGCTTGTACTCTTTAGAAAGCTTTTGCAAGTTACTCATTGAGCAATCTGACTGTTGTTTTTATTTAGTTATGTATAGGATGATAATATCACTATGCAATCCAATGTCACTGTGCCAGAAAGGAAATGTTTTATTTGTTTTTGGCTTGTTGGTTTATTGAAAGTATTCTAATGTACTAAGTAATACGTAGCCAAAGTTCTCTCTGGTTTGTGTGCAAGGTACATGAGTCTGACATGAGTGTTGGAAGCTACAGTAGGAAGAGCACTAGTAGGGGAATGCCAAGAAAAAACACTGTTGTTAAATGTCTTTATTTTATACTAAGTGATGGTGATAGAAGACAATGGTTGTATACTGTAAGCTCTAGGGAGCAGGGCCCTCTTCCCCCTGTACTAGCCTGTTATTATGTATCTGTTCTGTATCTTATCACACATTTTTGTCATTGCATAACTCTACTTTTGTACCTAGCGCTATGGCATTTGTAGGAACTACAGAAATAAATGAAACTGTATACTGTTAGGATGATGAAATATATAGTCTTAAGCATTAAGAGGGTATATATATATATATATATACACACATACAGAGAGAAGTACACTCACAGGAACGAACAACTGGATCAATACCATTGTTAGCCTGTTCTGTGGCAATTTACCACCTGGGTGCAGATTTTTAGCCTGTAATGCTTTTCACAGAGTAGAACTTTTTGGTAGTATATCAGTCTGATCCCGCCTATTATGGTCAGTCCAGCACCGAAATACCAGGCAATTCCACTCTGAACAAGGAACACATCAACCCCAGATGAATGTTTCGGCCTTCATTGGGCCTTGTCAGTGAGGTGTAGCCATATTCCTCTATTGCCCATTTTTCCCATAGGGAGACTAAATACATACAGAGAGAATTGCACTCACAGGAACAAACAACTGTCTCAATACCATTGTTAGCCTGTTCTATGGCGATTTACGACCTGGGTGCAGCTTTTTAGCCCAGTAATGAAGGCCGAAATGATTGTCTGGGTTTGCTGTGTTCAGTGTTCAGAGAGGAATTGCCTGGTATTTCGGCGCTGGACTGACCGTAATAGGCGGGATCAGTCTGATATACTAAGAAAAGCTACACCCTGGTGGTAAATTGCCATAGAACAAGCTAACAATGGTATTGAGCCAGTTGTTCGTTCCTGTGAGTGCACTTCTCTCTGCATGTATTTAGTCTCCCTATAGGAAAAATGGGCAACCAGATGTGGACTCCTTGCTCAGTGTGCTTAGAGGAATATGGCTACACCTCACTGATGAGGCCCAATGAAGGCCGAAACAATCGTCTGGGGGTTGCTGTGTTCCTTCTTCAGAGAGTAATTGTCTTGTATTTTGGTACTGGACTGACCGTAATAGGCAGGATCAGACAGATATACTACAGGAAAGTTCTACTCTGTGAAAAGCATTACTGGACTAAAAATCTGCACCCAGGTGGTAAATCGCCATAGAATAGGCTAACAATGGTATTGAGCCAGTTCGTTCCTGTGAGTGCACTTCTTTCTGTATGTGTGTATATATATGTATATATATGTATATATATATATATATATATATATATATTATATATATATATATATATATATATATATATATATATATATATAAAAATATATAAATATATATACACACACACATATTTAAGTTAATTCAAATATGTCTCTTCTTTTTTTCACTTGAAGGTATGAAAAATAAATAAAATAAACATATGTAGTGTATATTAGAACTTTGAAATACTTTAGCTAGATATATGCAGTTAAATCTGATATCTGCCTGGCAACATGGTGCAGTTATATACCTGTCTTAATTAATATAGATATCCAAAGGGATATGGCTCTTTCTCAAGAAGTGCACAAATGGCCAAAATATGCATCTGGGGTTACCACAGAGAGGGGCTGAACTGACTTCTCTAAAGGGCCATTATTTTAGTAGTAAAATTACACACTTTAATTCATTAGTGTGTGACTAGCGCTGCTAATGGGGTCATCGCGGTTTCTGCTCGGGACCTCTACTACTTGTTTAACCCCTTTGCGGGAGTTAAACACATAGAGGTGCAGGGCCTCCACATTGCATGTTGTAAAGAATTAGAGCATATCATGTTTAAACTATAACGGCCCTTTAAGTTGAGTCAGACTGATATTAAAGTCCATCTCTGTGGGGCACATTCTAGGTTAAAAGACACTGCTCCTGAAGTGTAATACTGTTATGCTTTGGTCAGTTTCCTGGTCTATACTTCTCTCTTTTATATATACAGAAAGAAGTACTGAAGGATCTCTGCAGGAGATAAATATTGTTAACATATAAAATGTCATTACTAGTTTTAACACAGTATTAAGTTTGCAGAAGTGAAGGGCCAGATGAAATTACTTGGCGGGCCACATTGTGGACCCTTGCTTTAAACTATATCTGCACTAATATACAGCTAATAATACAGGGAGTGCAGAATTATTAGGCAAGTTGTATTTTTGAGGATTAATTTTATTATTGAACAACAACCATGTTCTCAATGAAAAAAACTCATTAATATCAAAGCTGAATAGTTTTGGAAGTAGTTTTTAGTTTGTTTTTAGTTATAGCTATTTTAGGGGGATATCTGTGTGTGCAGGTGACTACTACTGTGCATAATTATTAGGCAACTTAACAAAAAACAAATATATACCCATGTCAATTATTTATTTTTTCCAGTGAAACCAATATAACATCTCAACATTCACAAATATACATTTCTGACATTCAAAAACAAAACAAAAACAAATCAGTGACCAATATAGCCATCTTTCTTTGCAAGGACACTCAAAAGCCTGCCATCCATGGATTCTGTCAGTGTTTTGATCTGTTCACCATCAACATTGCGTGCAGCAGCAACCACAGCCTCCCAGACACTGTTCAGAGAGGTGTACTGTTTTCCCTCCTTGTAAATCTCACATTTGATGATGGACCACAGGTTCTCAATGGGTTCAGATCAGGTGAACAAGGAGGCCATGTCATTAGATTTTCTTCTTTTATACCCTTTCTTGCCAGCCACGCTGTGGAGTACTTGGACGCGTGTGATGGAGCATTGTCCTGCATGAAAATCATGTTTTTCTTGAAGGATGCAGACTTCTTCCTGTACCACTGCTTGAAGAAGGTGTTTTCCAGAAACTGGCAGTAGGACTGGGAGTTGAGCTTGACTCCATCCTCAACCCGAAAAGGCCCCACAAGCTCATCTTTGATAATACCAGCCCAAACCAGTACTCCACCTCCACCTTGCTGGCATCTGAGTCGGACTGGAGCTCTCTGCCCTTTACCAATCCAGCCACTGGCCCATCCATCTGGCCCATCAAGACTCACTCTCATTTCATCAGTCCATAAAACCTTAGAAAAATCAGTCTTGAGATATTTCTTGGCCCAGTCTTGACGTTTCAGCTTGTGTGTCTTGTTCAGTGGTGGTCGTCTTTCAGCCTTTCTTACCTTGGCCATGTCTCTGAGTATTGCACACCTTGTGCTTTTGGGCACTCCAGTGATGTTGCAGCTCTGAAATATGGCCAAACTGGTGGCAAGTGGCATCTTGGCAGCTGCACGCTTGACTTTTCTCAGTTCATGGGCAGTTATTTTGCGCCTTGGTTTTCCACACGCTTCTTGCAACCCTGTTGACTATTTTGAATGAAACGCTTGATTGTTCGATGATCACGCTTCAGAAGCTTTGCAATTTTAAGAGTGCTGCATCCCTCTGCAAGATATCTCACTATTTTTTACTTTTCTGAGCCTGTCAAGTCCTTCTTTTGACCCATTTTGCCAAAGGAAAGGAAGTTGCCTAATAATTATGCACACCTGATATAGGGTGTTGATGTCATTAGACCACACCCCTTCTCATTACAGAGATGCACATCACCTAATATGCTTAATTGGTAGTAGGCTTTCGAGCCTATACAGCTTGGAGTAAGACAACATGCATAAAGAGGATGATGTGGTCAAAATACTCATTTGCCTAATAATTCTGCACTCCCTGTATATCAGTATATCCCCCTGTTACCCAGAAAGAAGAATATCCTTGAATATTAGAATGAAAATACAGCTAATAATGTGTGAATATATTTGCCAAGATTAACAGATGAGTAGCCTTGAATGCTAGAGTGAAATATCTCAGCCCATGTTGAGTAAAAGTGCACAAAATGTATTCTAATTACTCGCAAAATGTACAGCTAGTAGTAGAAACACTTTAATAAAAGAATTGTGTTGTTACTATTTTTTATCTTAACAACTGGGACAGGATAAACCCAAAAACTCACAAATGACTAAAAGCCTTATATTGACGATTCAATTTCCTGTACACAGGACCCACTAACAGGCCACATGTTAAAGATTACATTGAAGTTAGTTATCCACAGTTATTAATATCACCTCCTGTTCTATATTGCAGAAATCCTGAATATCTGGCCTGTGAATGGTTATTGAGGACTAGAATTGAAGAACCAGACTAGTAGACTTGAAACTTGTGCTTGTGTAGTGATCAATAGCTCATTATCTGCTGCCATCTAATGGCCATTGGTGGGAAGAATAACTATTGACGAGGCCAGTAGTATATTTAGCAGGGTTCTAGCATCTATCTACCACCTATGGCCTAGATTTCAAGTGGAGCGATACATTTTAGTTCTATTGAGCGCTTATTGCACTCAAGGTAAATCAATAGCGCCCCTAGCTATGCCTGACCCACCTGCTCCCTGCCCAGATCAGCCTATTCCCCACCCAGCTCCACCTTTTTCCTTAAGCAAATTAGAAATAGAGTGGCGCAAAAAAAATGGTATTTTCAAAACAACTTAAAGTTTCAGAATAAAAAAAACTATGTACTCTCAATTGTGATGGATACAGTATATATAAAAAACTATGCAATAAAGACAAAGTATATAAAAAAATCAATATATATTATATCATCAGTTAATAACAATAAAAGTTTATATTTAGAACACCGGTGTTCATTAAAATATGTCTCTATGTCAGATTAGAGTTAAAAAGTTAACTATATAGTATAAACCAATCGTAGGTAAATAACATGTAATATTCCCAAATACTTGGGTAATCCACAGACAATCCACAGGAAATCTTTATATAAATCAATTTCTAAATTGAACAATTATAGCATGTACATAGCACAATCCTATAGCAAAATCATATAAATTATAAAAAATATATAAAATTGTATATAAGTTTATACACATATAAAATCTCATAGAAATATATATATTGTATATATATATATATATATATATATATATATGTATATACACAGTATATATATATATATATATATATATATTTCTATGAGATTTTATATGTGTATAACTTATACACAATTTTATATATTTTTTATATATTATTTTTTTAATACCTTTTTCTATATCATTTAAACACCATATCTCCAGTTTTTCTATGTCACTATGGCATCTATTTATCAAGCCGTCAACCGCAAATACGCTGGAATTCCGCAGCGTATTTGTGGCGAGCCTGATTCGCCTTAGTTATCAAACCCTACAAACCGTCAAAAGTAGAATTTGGTGACGTAACATATGATCCACCGGACTCAGTCCGACACAGAAAGATGCTTATGTCACTACAGATGTTCTGAACGCAAGTTCGGCACAATCTGACTACTTTTGGAAGTTATCAAATATCTACCAGGTACGCTCGGCACTTTTCCGGCCCAGCGTACCTGGTTTTCAATCTGCCACTCTGGAGGCGGCGGATGCCATAGGAATCAATGGGAGTCAGAAAGCAGCGAAAGCTTATGCTCGCTGCTGCCCGATTTCCCATTGATTCCTATGGGAATGTTTACACCTAGCACACTAACATGTACCCCTTGTCTAAACACCCCTAATCTGCCCCCCCCTACACCGCCGCCACCTACCTACATTTATTAACCCCTAATCTGCTGCGCCCAACGTCACCAACACTATATTAAATGTATTAACCACTAAACCTAAGTCTAACCCTAACACTAACACCCCCTAACTTAAATATAATTTAAATAAATCTATCTAAATATTACTATAATTAACTAAATAATTCCTATTTAAAACTAAATACTTACCTATAAAATAAACCCTAAGCTATCTACAATATAACTAATAGTTCCATTGTAGCTAGCTTAGTGTTTATTTTTATTTTACAGGCAACTTTGTATTTATTTTAACTAGGTACAATAGTTATTAAATAGTTATTAACTATTTAATAACTTCCTAGTTAAAATAAAGACAAATATACCTGTAAAATAAAACCTAATCTAAGTTACAATTACACCTAACACTACACTATAATTAAATTAATTCCCTAAACTAAATACAATTAAATACAATTAAAAAAATTATCTAAAGTACAAAAAAAACAAACACTAAATTACAGAAAATAATAAAATAATTACAAGATTTTTAAACTAATTACACCTAATCTAATCCCCCTAACAAAATAAAAAAGCCCCCCAAAATAAAAAAAATGCCTTTTGCGGGGCATTGCCCCAAAGTAATCAGCTCTTTTACCTGTAAAAAAAAAATTACAACCCCCCCAACATTAAAACCCACCACCCACACAACCAACCCTACTCTAAAACCCACCCAATCCCCCCTTAAAAAAACCTAACACTAACCCCTTGAAGATCACCCTACCTTGAGAAGTCTTCACCCAACCGGGCCGAAGTCCTCAACGAAATAAACTAAATTACAAAAAAAACAAACACTAAATTACAAAAAATAAAAAAAGATTACAAGATTTTTAAGCTAATTACACCTATTCTAAGCCCCCTAATAAAATAATAAAGCCCCCCAAAATAAAAAAATTTCCCTACCCTATTCTAAATTAAAAAAGTTACCAGCTCTATTACCTTACCAGCCCTTAAAAGGGCCTTTTGCGGGGCATGCCCCAAAGAAATCAGCTCTTTTGCCGGAAAAAAAAAACACAATACCACCCCCCAACATTACAACCCACCACCCACATACCCCTACTCTAAACCCACCCAAACCCCCCTTAAATAAACCTAACACTACCCCCCTGAAGATCTCCCTACCTTGTCTTCACCCAGCCAGGCAGAACTCTTCATCCGATCCGGGCGATGTCTTCAATCAAGCGGCAGAGAAGAAGTCTTCCATCCAGCGATGTCTTCATCCAAGCGGCAAAGAAGAAGTCTTCCATCGGGCGATGTCTTCAATCAAGCGGCAGAGAAGAGGTCCTCCATTGGGGCAAAGTATTCTTCCAAGCGGCATCTTCAATCTTCTTTCTTCGCTCCTCCAACGCGGAACATCCATCCGGCACGACGACTTAATCGGAATTAAGGTAGAATAATCTGATTGGCTGATTGAATCAGCCAATCAGTTTCAAGTTCAATCCGATTGGCTGATTGGTTCAGCCAATCGGATTGAACTTGAATCTAATTGGCTTATTCAATCAGCCAATCAGATTTTTCTACCTTAATTCCGATTGGCTGATAGAATCCTATCAGCCAATCGGAATTTGACGGATGCCATCTTGGATGACGTCATTTAAAGGAACCTCATTTGTTGGGAAGTCGTCGTGCCGGATGGATATTCCGCATCGGAGGAGCGAAGAAAGAAGATTGAAGATGCCGCTTGGAAGAAAACTTTGCCCCGATGGAGGACCTCTTCTCTGCCGCTTGATTGAAGACATCGCCGGATGGAAGACTTCTTCTTTGCCGCTTGGATGAAGACATCGCCGGATGGAAGACTTCTTCTCTGCTGCTTGATTGAAGACATCGCCCGGATCGGATGAAGAGTTCTGCCCGGCTGGGTGAAAACAAGGTAGGGAGATCTTCAGGGGGGTAGTGTTAGGTTTATTTAAGGGGAGTTTGGGTTAGAGTAGGGGTATGTGGGTGGTGGGTTGTAATGTTGGGGGGTGGTATTGTGTTTTTTTTACAGGCAAAAGAGCTGATTTCTTTGGGGCATGCCCCGCAAAAGGCCCTTTTAAGGGCTGGTAAGGTAATAGAGCTGTTAACTTTTTTAATTTAGAATAGGGTAGGGAAATTTTTTTTATTTTGGGGGGCTTTATTATTTTATTAGGGGGCTTAGAATAGGTGTAATTAGCTTAAAAATCTTGTAACCTTTTTTTATTTTTTGTAATTTAGTGTTTGTTTTTGTAATTCAGTTTAGTTTATTTAATTGTATTTTAGTTTAGATATTTGTAGTTTATTTAATTTATTGATAGTGTAGGTGTATTTGTAACTTAGGTTAGGATTTATTTTACAGGTAAATTGGTAATTATTTTAACTAGGTAGCTATTAAATAGTTTTTAACTATTTAATAGCTATTGTACTTAGTTAAAATAAATACCAAGTTACCTGTAAAATAAATATAAACCCTAAAATAGCTACAATGTAATTATTAATTACATTGTAGCTATCTTAGGGTTTATTTTATAGGTAAATATTTAGATTTAAATAGGAATATTTTAATTAATAATATTAATATTAATTAGATTTATTTTAATAAGAATTTAGTTAGGGATGTTAGAGTTAGATAGGGTTATTATACTTAATATATATATAATATAATAACGATATTAACTATATTAACCCTAATATAATTAGGGTTAATATAGTTAATATATATAATATAATAACTATATTAACTATATTAACCCTAATATAATTAGGGTTAATATAGTTAATATAGCTGGCGGCGGTGTAGGGGATTAGATTAGGGGTTAATGTATTTAATATAGCTGGCGGCGGTATAGGGGGATTAAATTAGGGGTTAATGTAATTAATATAGCTGGCGGTGGGGTAGGGGGATTAAATTAGGGGTTAATGTAATTAATATAGCTGGCAGCTGTATAAGGGGATTAAATTAGGGGTTAATGTAATTAATATAGCTGGCGGCGGTGTAGGGGGATTAAATTAGGGGTTAATAATTTGAATATAGCTGGCGGCAGGGTAGGAGCTCACATTAGGGTGTAGGTAATATGGATGGCGGCGGTGTAAGGGGCTCACATTAGGGGGTAGGTAATGTAGATGGCGGCAGTGTAAGGGGCTCACATTAGGGGGTAGGTAATGTAGATGGCGGCGGTGTAAGGGGCTCACATTAGGGGGTATGTAATGTAGCTGGCGACGGTGTAGGGGGATTACATTAGGAGGTTATACTTTTAATGTAGGTGGTGGCGGGGTCCGGGAGCGGCGGTTTAGGGGTTAAATACTTTATTAGGGATTGCGGCGGGGGATTGCGGTTGACAGGTAGATAGACATTGCGCATGCATTAGGTGTTAGGTTTTATTTAGCAGATCGCGGTTGACAGGTAGATAGACTTTGCACATGCGTTAGGTGTTAGGTTTTATTTGGCAGGTAGTTTAGGGAGTTACCGGGCTCCAATAGACAGCGTAAGGCTTACTACGGCTGCATTTTGTGGCGAGGTGAAAATGGAGTAAGATTTCTCCATTTTCGCCACGTAAGCCCTTACGCTGTATATTGGATACCAAACTGCGCGGGTTTGGTATACCTGTCTATGGCCCAAAAAACTACGGCCGAAGGCAGAAATATACAAGCGTAACTTCTAGGTTACGCCGTATATAGGATACCAAACCTGCGCAAATGTTGGCGTCGCCGGCTTCTGTATGTCGGATCGGGCCCCTGAAGAGCAGCGAGATCGATGACTGTTAGTTAACAACAGTCCGCTGCTCATTGCACCGTACTTGGTGCGCGGCTTTTTGACAGCTTTTTTGATAATTATGGAGAACGTATTCAGGTCCGCGGCAGCGATGTTAGGCGATCTTAGGTGAGCGTATTGGTGCCGGCGAATGCAAGAAAGTCGACGCTTTGATAAATAGATGTCTATGGCTTTATCTAAATAGAAATATATGGGTATATCCTACCTTTCATCTATATTCTAATTGTTTATTCCAAAGAAACAGGTGAACATATCCCATTTTTTCATATATAATTTTTAAACATATGTATATATTTTATAGGTATATATATATGTATATTTTTTATTATCTACATTGTTTTAAAAGATATTTTAAATAATTTTTTCAGAAGTTACAAAAAGTTTTGATAAAACTCTAAATATAGATTTTTACTATATATAAATATTCGTTTTTATTACTGTACATATTTCTTAATCCAGTGCACAGAATTTTAAGCGCAATTTTAAGCGCAGAAAAAAAATATCTCCAAAGTTGATAGGATAAAATAACATAACTAAGAAATATTTCAATATGTACTCCCAAGTGTAACAATCCACATAAAAAGAAGAAACGAAGCACAATTTATAGCATTCACATAAAGTTACTTAGCATCTTGAAAGAAGAATAGCAACATAAGACAATAGTTCCAAATTAAAGGATCCTGAAATAAGAAATAAATAAGGAGAAAAATATAAATTAAATAAATAAAAATAAGAATACCGGCAAATGAAAATTAACAAGATATTGACAAGAAATGGAACAAGAAAAAAAGCACAGGAAAGAAACAGTTAACAGATAAAGAGGTGTACACTAACCTGGGCTTTAAAAGAAGGAAAACGATCAGATCAGGTATCTTGAGAAAGGCGCGTAGAACCTGATAATCTGATTGCAAAAAGGACCGAGGAGGCTTTGTCTGGTAAACGGAGGCTAGATGCTGAGTACTCCACCAGAAAAACCGAACAGAGACAAAAACAACCAACCCTAAGAGGAACTCTATATATACTACAGTGCACTGTAAGTATTCCACCGAAGGAGATTCTACAACAACAGGCCTGCAGGTAAGCCGTGTAAGCCGACAGGCTGAAGTCACACAAGAAGCAAAGTGTGAAGCTTAAAGAGACCTAACTTCAACACTTCCCATTAGGATACAAACCATCCATAAAGGTAAAAGATACATCGTTTCTTGAATAACATCCAGGATACAACATTCTTACACATACGACTGGCTTCAAAACGCTATAAAATAGCGAACACTTGAACATTAGCTTTTTTCTATTTGTTTTATGCTACGGATCTATGTGATATCAGCAATTTCAAAACGCAATTTTAAACGCACAGTATTTCTATGTTATATGATTTTACTATAGGATTGTGCTATGTACGTGATATATTTGTTCAATTTAGAAATGTATTTATATAAAGATTTCCTGTGGATTGTTTGTGGAATACCCAAGTATTTGGGAATATTACATGTTATTTACCTACGATTGGTTTATAACTGCGGTTGCCAACTGGTGGTCTATGGACCACTGGTGGTCCACGAGAAGATGTTGGTGTTCCGTGACACCATCAAGCAGGAATTAATCTCCTCTGATAGTGTCACCCCCATCGCACCGCAACTCTCTACAGTGCCTGGCTAGACATCAGTGAAAACTGACTGAGGAGGAGTTAAATTACAATCTCCCTACGCACGTTGCGTAGTACTGCACAACTTGCGTAGCTAGATTGTATTTTTAACTCCTCCCGCCCGGCGTGCTGCTCAGAGAAAGATGCTTCCATTCTAAAGCCAGCAGAGGTTGGTATAGTCTTGGCTTGGAATAGTGGAATTAAAGTATATAAACAAAGAAAATCTTAAAAAAAAAATTCTCTCTTATATTTCATTTATTTTCTTCCCTTTACCTTTCTCTTTGTAGTAGTTTTCCTAATTCTTTCAGATGGACTTAC
Source organism: Bombina bombina (assembly GCF_027579735.1). Lineage (NCBI taxonomy): Eukaryota > Metazoa > Chordata > Amphibia > Anura > Bombinatoridae > Bombina > Bombina bombina. The sequence goes on along the minus strand of NC_069500.1, from coordinate 428,356,910 downwards.
ATCACTGTTTGTCTTCCTCCCCTCCATCTTCTTTTTTTTTTTTTTAAATTAAATACTAATTATTTTTTATTCTAATAATTTTCCCATGCACAAAGCCATTCCACCTGAATTCCAGTAATTAAATGTTTCCAGCTCAAAAGTTGGCACTCACCCTTCATCTGTCATTTGTATTCTCTCAGTTCTGTCATTCAGTTAGTTAATTCAAAAAATAATTCTTAAAAATGTGTAAATATATACATAATGTAAACTTAGCTATGGTTATACTAGTTATGTACAGTATGTGTGTGTGTATATATATATATATATATATATATATATATATATATATATATATATATATATATATATAAATATACACACACCCACATTATAGAAGTTTGTATCTTTTTAAAAAAAAATCATGTTAGTGGTCCACGGGATTCAAAATGGTGAGTTTAGTGGTCCCTGAGGTCCGAAAGGTTGGCGACCCCTGGTTTATACTATATAGTTAACTTTTTAACTCTGATATGACATAGAGAGATATTTTAATGAACACCGGTGTTCTAAATATAAACTTTTATTGTTATTAACTTATGATATAATTATTATTATTATTATCATTTATTTGTAGCGCCGCCAAATTCCGTAGCGCTGATAATAAATATTGATTTTTTTTATACTTTGGGGTATATTTATTAATGTGCAGGCGGACATGATACAATGTAGTGTATCATGTTTGCCGCACATACGCTGTCGGCATTTATCATTGCACCAGCAGTTCTTGTGAACTGCTTGTGCAATGCTGCCCCCTGCTGCCTCATACCTTCTGTTTCCGGCGAGCCTGATAAATCGGCCCCTATGTCTTCATTGCATAGTTTTTATATACACTGTATCCATCACAATTGAGAGCACATATTTCTTTTTATTCGGAAATTTTAAGTTGTTTTGAAAACAGCTTTTTTTTGCGCCACACTTTTTCTAATTTTCTAATTCTAAACAATTTTTGGGGGAAATTGTTTTTTAAAGGTGAGCAGAGTTTCAAAACTACTTCCTATACTGACATACAATTAAAGGGCCACTAAACCCAAAATCTTTCTTTCATGATTCAGATAGAACATACAAATTTAAACAACATTACAATTTAATTCTATTATTTATTTTGCTTCATTTTTTAGATATCCTTATTTGAAGAAAAAGCAGTGCACGTGGGTGAGCCAATCACATGAGACTTCTATGTGCAGTAACCAATCAGCAGCTACTGAGCATATCTAGATATGCTTTTCAGCAAAGACTATCAAGAGAATAGAACAAATTAGATAATAGAAGTAAATTAGAAAGATGTTTAAAAATGCATTCTCTTTCTAAATCATGAAAGAAAAAAATGTGGGTATCATGGCCCTTTAATCTTGAATATTTTTTATATCCACCTTTTCCTTGCCAGCTCCACCTCTGACTTAATTCTGCTACCAGATCTAACTGCCACCAGCATCATCGTCCTGGATAGTTTCTGGGACATACTGGAATTTATAACAGAGTCAGTGTAACTTCAAGACAGAGGATCTGGGCTATACACTACATCATTTCACACACTGCCCAGTTTGTGATTTGTGTTTGTTTGTAAAAAAACAGTAAAAGTAAGTAGAATTATTAATGGAGAGTATCACTCAGGTGTTTATTAGTGAACTCTTACTAATTCAACCTATTCTAATGACAAAATGTATACAGAATTTATAACAATAGTTTTGCTGATTTTAAGCTTACTTTCTATGGGTTTAAATTAATTGCTTTTCATTTATTTTTCTAGGAAAGACTGAAGTAATAAACGCCCGTGAGACTGCGCCAAAAAATGCCACAGAGGGAATGTTTGGCAACAGTACAGATTTATCCCAGAAAGGTGAGAGGTAGCTGGACAGTTGCAGCCATAAAATCATGCAGTGCGGGTAGAGAACTTTTATAATTTTACATATAAAAGGCAAATAAATTTCGGGCAAGCATTAGGTGGGTAATCAGTAGAGGGACATGGCGTAATGGGTTTGCGCCTACCTCTTAGCCTTACTTCGGCATGCTACGTAAAGTGATGGTAAAGTCTAGCGTTTATTTGCCTGCAGTTCATGCTGAGCTGATTGCCTCTGGCCACCCACGGCACAATGCTATTTTGTCAATGACGTGAGGTTTCCACCTCTCAGCCAATAGTATGCTAGCCATCTGGCACGGCTATTGGCTAATAGTTGGAACTGCACTTTGTTGAAAAAAATAGCGGTTTGCCGTGGGCGGTCAGAGGAGCTTGGCTCGGCATAAACTGCAGGCAAATAAAGGAGATTTCAGCGTGAAGTTTTTTATACTTCATGACTGAAAGTCCCCTTTAAAAATAGCACTGGAAAATCCTAACATTTCAAAAATGCTAGGATTTACCATCACTTTAAAGTAAATCAACAAATTTATATCATGTACTGTATATGAAAATGTAAACATATTAAAAATATTGTTGTGCTCAAAAACAGTTAAAATAAAGCTCTCTATTTTGAAGCTTACAGTGAGTGCACGTCAGTACACAGCTGGAGCTCATTGTGTAATAAAGTAGAATCCCACAACTCTGTTGATAGGCATGGCATGTACCACAAGCATAAGAACAATTTATTTTTTTCAGCGCACTAAAACAAATACATTTTGTAAAACATGTTAAAATGCCCTCTTTTAGATGCAAGAGGAAACCAGTTATCTTAGTATCTCAGTATATAAATTGCTTATTAGTTAACTTTTGAAAAGTGGAAAAGTGAGCCAATAGCACAACTATAAGCAAATTCAGATCTTTTGGTTGGTTGAATTTGCATGTGGCAGTGTAGTTAACTGAATATATACAGGTAGCCATCAATTTACGCAAGGGTTAGGTTCCTGAAGGAATGGTTGTATAAAGAAACTGGTGTAAATTGAAACCCAGTATATAATGTAAGTCAATGGGAAGTGAGGGAGTTAGGTTCCAGGCCCCTTTCAAAATTCACATAAGTAACATAATACATTATATTTAAAGCTTTGAAATAAATACTATAAATAAACAGTATAACGTATCAAAATCCACCTTTTACAATAAACAGATGAAAGCAAAAGAAAAAAAAAACTACTGAACAAGTGTTAATTGGCCCATTTAACTCACCATAAAAAAAGCTACAAAAGTTACAAAACACAGCAATTACCTTTAAGCGGCCACATGATGATATTTTGTAAACTCTGTTCCAAACTATTCTACAGAACAAAACATTACAAGTACCACAATAGAATAGAGAGCAATGAGGGGCGAGCTGCTTGAGGAAGCTTTTTCTTGCACAGCAAAGGAACTGTAAAAGTGCATCATCTGTAATTTGGTGACCTTGAGCACCTTTATAGACAGTAATGGTGCTTTTACTAGCTGCAACAGGAGCGGAACTACCAGGGATGCAGGAAATGCAACTGCGACCGGGGCCCCAGGGGGGGCAGCTTCAGAAAAAAAATTCAAAATGTTGACCTGCTGCTGCCTGCACTGATATCATGTGAATGTGGCGTGATGCTTTACTAGTGTCTATGACTACAGGGGTTAGTGTTTCTGTTTTACCCTTTGGCCGCGCCCGGTACTTAGTTAACTTCCATCATGATCCCTGACTCTGAGCATGATTGACTGTGATTGGCTTTGGTGGTTGGCACGCCACACGCACATTGGCTCCGCTCCTGACTGACTGCATGTGTAGTCTGCTCAATTGGCTCATGACTACACGTATAGTCAGTCAGTGTGAGAGACTGAGTGAGAGACGAGTGACGAGCAGAGGCAGCTGAGCGAGGAGGGCAGCTAGAGACGGCTACTCAGCTAAAGGTGGTGAGTCAGTGTGAGGCTGAGTGGCATTGGGGCAGGCTGCCAGGCTGGTTAAATTGAACCAGTAACTGGAGTAGTGGACTGGACAGGTGTCAAGTGGTCAGTAGCGCAATGGCTGCAACCAGTGAGGCTGAGCATCTCACAGACTGTATCACTTCACAGTCACACACTACATATAGTTCTGGCTGGGGTGGTAGTAGGGACCTAGGGTCACCATATCACCATAGAAAGCATGGCTCAGTGCAAATGGGCAGCCAATGAGCCAAATCACTGCTGAATAGGTGTAATGGAAAATGAATAACTGCATAACAACTCAATATACTACAAGATGCTTTTTTCCCTGCTAACATTAGATTTTCATATTTAGTAGCAGAACACTATAATGGTTTTAATTATGTTTGAATGGTCCAATTTCATACTACATTTGTGACATTGCCTGTGAGTATCAGTACTGTAAGTTTTAACTAAAATAAAATAAAAGCAGACTTAAATAATATGCAATAAAAGGGTTAAATATTGTTGTCTCTGTGATACTATTAATGCTGTAAAATACTAACTTTGTAACATAGAACAACCCACGGGGTCAGGAAGTCATGGCTCATAGAATTACAATTCTTGTCCTTCTCTCTATGAACAATTTGATTTAGGCTCCTTTGATATTTGATTTATATTTAATATAATAACAATAAAGATTTGTTATTCAATGACCTCACAGGGTGATGACTGTAATGTACAATTAAACTGAAGCTTAAACCTATAGGCATGTCTATGTATGTGTGTGTATGTCTGTGTATGTCTGTGTTTATGTATTTATGCATGTATGTTTGTGTTTATGTGTGTGTGTGTATGTATGTGACTGTGTGTGTATTTATCCTTGTATGTGTATGTTAGTGGAACCAGCAGATTACAGACCTTGTTATAACAGCATGGGGGGGGGGGGGATAAACAGTGTCAGTATACAGTACCACTATATACAGTACAGGGGGACTGGACCATGTCACAGACTACTGTGGTCACTATATAAAGTACTGGGGCGGATAGGTTCAGGCCAGCCATCTAACCGGCAGATTACAGACTGTGTCACTAACTCACTATATACAGTACTGGTGTGTTAAACAGTGTCATTATATACATCAATACGGGGTCAGACCATCTCACAGACTGTGTGCACAGGGTACCCCCTTTTGCAGACATGTAATCTGATTCACAATTTTTTATTCTGTGTTAAATGTTAAAAAAAAATAAAAGATATGTATCAAATTCACATTTTTTTTTTTTTTGAGGGGGGCCTTCTTAGATTCTTGCACCTGGGCCCTGTGGTTTCTAGTAACGCCTCTGAGCTGGAGATTGTGTACAATAAATTAAGGAAAATAAGTTATTTTCCTACAGCTTCCTGATGCCCAGCTTCAATAACGGTTTGATTCAACATTCCCATTAACCACTGCACTCCAGTAGCGGTCACGTGACTGACAAAAAAGGGCGGTATTCTGAAACGGTGCAAACGGATCTGCACTTGCTGGACTTTTAGAAAATCAATAGTTTATTGTGTACAGTGACGTTTCCCCTTCATCAGACCAAACAAAGTGAGCAAAATAAAGGCCTAGATTTGGAGTTTGGCGGTAGAAGGGCTGTTAACGCTCCGCGGGCTTTTTTCTGGCCGCACCATAAATTTAACTCTGGTATCGAGAGTTAAAACAAATGCTGCGTTAGGCTCCAAAAAAGGAGCGTAGAGCATTTTTACCGCAAAAGCAACTCTCGATACCAGAGTTGCTTACGGACGCGGCCGGCCTCAAAAACGTGCTCGTGCACGATTCTCCCATAGGAAACAATGGGGCTGTTTGAGCTGAAAAAAAACCTAACACCTGCAAAAAAGCAGCGTTCAGCTCCTAACGCAGCCCCATTGATTCCTATGGGGAAACACTTCCTACGTCTGCACCTAACACCCTAACATGTACCCCGAGTCTAAACACCCCTAATCTTACACTTATTAACCCCTAATCTGCCGCCCCCGCTATCGCTGACCCCTGCATATTTTTTTTAACCCCTAATCTGCCGCTCCGTAAAACGCCGCCACCTACGTTATCCCTATGTACCCCTAATCTGCTGCCCTAACATCGCCGACCCCTATGTTATATTTATTAACCCCTAATCTGCCCCCCACAACGTCGCCTCCACCTGCCTACACTTATTAACCCCTAATCTGCCGAGCGGACCTGAGCGCTACTATAATAAAGTTATTAACCCCTAATCCGCCTCACTAACCCTATCATAAATAGTATTAACCCCTAATCTGCCCTCCCTAACATCGCCGACACCTACCTTCAATTATTAACCCCTAAACTTCCGATCGGAGCTCACCGCTATTCTAATAAATGGATTAACCCCTAAAGCTAAGTCTAACCCTAACACTAACACCCCCCTAAGTTAAATATAATTTTTATCTAACGAAATTAATTAACTCTTATTAAATAACTTATTCCTATTTAAAGCTAAATACTTACCTGTAAAATAAACCCTAATATAGCTACAATATAAATTATAATTATATTATAGCTATTTTAGGATTAATATTTATTTTACAGGCAACTTTGTAATTATTTTAACCAGGTACAATAGCTATTAAATAGTTAAGAACTATTTAATAGTTACCTAGTTAAAATAATAACAAATTTACCTGTAAAATAAATCCTAACCTAAGTTATAATTAAACCTAACACTACCCTATCAATAAAATAATTAAATAAACTACCTACAATTACCTACAATTAACCTAACACTACACTATCAATAAATAAATTAAACACAATTGCTACAAATAAATACAATTAAATAAACTAGCTAAAGTACAAAAAATAAAAAAGAACTAAGTTACAGAAAATAAAAAAATATTTACAAACATAAGAAAAATATTACAACAATTTTAAACTAATTACACCTACTCTAAGCCCCCTAATAAAATAACAAAGCCCCCCAAAATAAAAAATTCCCTACCCTATTCTAAATTAAAAAAGTTACAAGCTCTTTTACCTTACCAGCCCTGAACAGGGCCCTTTGCGGGGCATGCCCCAAGAATTTCAGCTCTTTTGCCTGTAAAAGAATAAATACAATACCCCCCCCCCCCAACATTACAACCCACCACCCACATACCCCTAATCTAACCCAAACCCCCCTTAAATAAACCTAACACTAAGCCCCTGAAGATCTTCCTACCTTGTCTTCACCATCCAGGTATCACCGATCCGTCCTGGCTCCAAGATCTTCATCCAACCCAAGCGGGGGTTGGCGATCCATAATCCGGTCCAGAAGAGGCTCCAAAGTCTTCCTCCTATCCGGCAAGAAGAGGACATCCGGACCGGCAAACATCTTCTCCAAGCGGCATCTTCGATCTTCTTCCATCCGGTGCGGAGCGGGTCCATCTTGAAGCAGGCGACGCGGATCCATCCTCTTCTTCCGATGTCTCCCGACTAATGACGGTTCCTTTAAGGGACGTCATCCAAGATGGCGTCCCTCGAATTCCGATTGGCTGATAGGATTCTATCAGCCAATCGGAATTAAGGTAGGAATTTTCTGATTGGCTGATGGAATCAGCCAATCAGAATCAAGTTCAATCCGATTGGCCGATCCCATCAGCCAATCAGATTGAGCTCGCATTCTATTGGCTGATCGGAACAGCCAATAGAATGCGAGCTCAATCTGATTGGCTGATTGGATCAGCCAATCGGATTGAACTTGATTCTGATTGGCTGATTCCATCAGCCAATCAGAAAATTCCTACCTTAATTCCGATTGGCTGATAGAATCCTATCAGCCAATCGGAATTCGAGGGACGCCATCTTGGATGACGTCCCTTAAAGGAACCGTCATTAGTCGGGAGACATCGGAAGAAGAGGATGGATCCGTGTCGCCTGCTTCAAGATGGACCCGCTCCGCACCGGATGGAAGAAGATCGAAGATGCCGCTTGGAGAAGATGTTTGCCGGTCCGGATGTCCTCTTCTTGCCGGATAGGAGGAAGACTTTGGAGCCTCTTCTGGACCGGATTATGGATCGCCAACCCCCGCTTGGGTTGGATGAAGATCTTGGAGCCAGGACGGATCGGTGATACCTGGTATGGTGAAGACAAGGTAGGAAGATCTTCAGGGGCTTAGTGTTAGGTTTATTTAAGGGGGGTTTGGGTTAGATTAGGGGTATGTGGGTGGTGGGTTGTAATGTTGGGGGGGGGGGGTATTGTATTTATTCTTTTACAGGCAAAAGAGCTGAAATTCTTGGGGCATGCCCCGCAAAGGGCCCTGTTCAGGGCTGGTAAGGTAAAAGAGCTTGTAACTTTTTTAATTTAGAATAGGGTAGGGAATTTTTTATTTTGGGGGGCTTTGTTATTTTATTAGGGGGCTTAGAGTAGGTGTAATTAGTTTAAAATTGTTGTAATATTTTTCTTATGCTTGTAAATATTTTTTTATTTTCTGTAACTTAGTTCTTTTTTATTTTTTGTACTTTAGCTAGTTTATTTAATTGTATTTATTTGTAGCAATTGTGTTTAATTTATTTATTGATAGTGTAGTGTTAGGTTAATTGTAGGTAATTGTAGGTAGTTTATTTAATTATTTTATTGATAGGGTAGTGTTAGGTTTAATTATAACTTAGGTTAGGATTTATTTTACAGGTAAATTTGTTATTATTTTAACTAGGTAACTATTAAATAGTTCTTAACTATTTAATAGCTATTGTACCTGGTTAAAATAATTACAAAGTTGCCTGTAAAATAAATATTAATCCTAAAATAGCTATAATATAATTATAATTTATATTGTAGCTATATTAGGATTTATTTTACAGGTAAGTATTTAGCTTTAAATAGGAATAAGTTATTTAATAAGAGTTAATTTATTTCGTTAGATAAAAATTATATTTAACTTAGGGGGGTGTTAGTGTTAGGGTTAGACTTAGCTTTAGGGGTTAATCCATTTATTAGAATAGCGGTGAGCTCCGATCGGAAGTTTAGGGGTTAATAATTGAAGGTAGGTGTCGGCGATGTTAGGGAGGGCAGATTAGGGGGTTAATACTATTTATGATAGGGTTAGTGAGGCGGATTAGGGGTTAATAACTTTATTATAGTAGCGCTCAGGTCCGCTCGGCAGATTAGGGGTTAATAAGTGTAGGCAGGTGTCGGCGACGTTGAGGGGGGCAGATTATGGGTTAATAAATATAATATAGGGGTCGGCGGTGTTAGGGGCAGCAGATTAGGGGTACATAGGGATAACGTAGGTGGCGGCGATTTGCGGTCGGAAGATTAGGGGTTAATTATTGTAAGTAGCTGGTGGCGACGTTGTGGGGGGCAGGTTAGGGGTGAATAAATATAATACAGGGGTCGGCGGGGTTAGGGGCAGCAGATTAGGGGTACATAAGTATAACGTAGGTGGCGGTCGGCAGATTAGGGGTTAAAATTTTTAATCGAGTGGCGGCGGTGTGGGGGGAGCTCGGTTTAGGGGTACATAGGTAGTTTATGGGTGTTAGTGTACTTTAGGGTACAGTAGTTAAGAGCTTTATAAACCGGCGTTAGCCAGAAAGCTCTTAACTCCTGCTATTTTCAGGCGGCTGGAGTTTTGTCGTTAGAGCTCTAACGCTCACTTCAGAAACGACTCTAAATACCGGCGTTAGAAAGATCCCATTGAAAAGATAGGCTACGCAAATGGCGTAGGGGGATCTGCGGTATGGAAAAGTCGCGGCTGAAAAGTGAGCGTTAGACCCTTTAATCACTGACTCCAAATACCAGCGGGCGCCCAAAACCAGCGTTAGGAGCCTCTAACGCTGGTTTTGACGGCTACCGCCCAACTCTAAATCTAGGCCAAAGTGTTTAAATAGCCTGTAACCCCACCCCCAGGAAGTAACACAATTACAGTATAAATGGAAACAAACAATATAAGTGGAACATTCCTTAATAAAAGTGTTATACATATATAAAGTGAGGATATGTTGATATTCAGGGAATCAATGGATCAAAACAGTGTGAATGTAATGTCTGAATTGTACAGAAGATGAAGTGTTTATCCTAATGTGCACATATGTTAGCCAATCATGTAGCATGCACATATGTTAGCCAATCATGTAGCATGTCAAAAAATATGTATTATTTCAAAGAAAATATATATGGTCTCCAACTCATATAGTGAATTTCATAGATCATCACATATGTGTAATATCACTCCTCTGATGCTGTTAGAAAACAGTATGTGTAAAGTGCACAGCTCATATCTGAATTGGCAGAAGGAGCTTACTCCCGTGTATAGAGGATGTCATAGACACTCCCCCAATTCAGCGTGCCATGCAAAGGGGAGAGTAACACGATAGTTTGGATAGCCAATAAGTTACGTGTAAAGTAACACACCCCTAGTGACGATCTAAGGAGCCAATCAGACTACTATAAAAACGTAACTAAAAAGGAAGCTGTTAGATATAAACATGTGTACTAGCTGCTATATTGATGGTCAGCTCACTAGCTAGGCTAGGGAATGAAGCATCAATAGTTAAGAAGAGGAATTATAACTAGAAATAACGAGAAATAAATAAAACGCTAACAGAAAGTGAATTATGAACAGTAGTGGTATTTGGCATAATCTAGACCAGGGTTCTTCAAACTTTTCCCCCCAAGACCCAGTACAATGATACCACATACCTTTGTGACCCTCGTTTTATGCTTGGTCTGTAAATTTCCAAAGTAATACACATGATCGCTGCAATTTTTGGAAAAGTGACTAAAACACCACATACAACAAACACCACACTCACAACACACACACCATACTCGCGTAACACACCCACACCACACACACACTCATATAACTCATACACTATCTCATATAACACACAGACCCCACACACTCTCCGACAACTCACATAAACCATACACACTCACAAGATATGACCCAGTTATTATGTGTTGCGACTCAGTAATGGGTCCCAACCCATAGTTTGAAGAACCCTGATCTAGACTATGTGATGGATAGTAGTGTAACTCAAAGCTATTATGTCATAACTATATAGGTGAATATGTTTTAACCATGTATATCAGTACTAGACTAAAAAATGAAACTATATGTAAGACAATGGTAGAGGATTATATATGTGATTAGTATTCCTATTAAACTCTCAGAAGGTGTGCTAGAGGAAACAGTGCCAATCTAAGCTGACATTAAGTCCATTAGGTTGGTTATGCAAAACTGGGGAATGGGTAAAAAGGGATTATCTGTCTTTTAAAACAAAAACAATTGTATTGTAGGGACAGTCTACAATAGAATTGTTTTTGTTTTAAAAGACAGATAATCCCTTTTTACCCATTCCCCAGTTTTGCATAACCAACACAGTTATATTAATATACTTTTTACCTCTGTGATTACCTTGTATCTAAGCATCTTCTGACAACCCCCTGAGCACGATTTTGTATTTATTACCTATTGACTTGCATTTAGTATTGTGTTGTGCTAACTCTTAAATAACTCCCTGTCCCTGAACAGCCTGAACACAGTCAGCTAGATTACGAGTTTGGCGTTATGAGTGAAAAAGCAGCGTCTTGCAGGTATAGCTGTACCACACACTTTTTTGGCCGTCACGCAACGTCAGTACCGCACTTTTAAAAATGTCCTTTTTCAATGGGACTAGCATAGCGCCGGTATTATGAGTTTTGCTGTGAAGCCAAAAAGTGAGCGGTACAACCTATACCAACAAGATTCGTACCGCCTTCTAAAGTCAGTAGTTATGAGTTTTAAGTTACAAAGCTGTAGCATAAAACTCATAACTAAACTATCACAAAGTACATTAACACCCATAAACGACCTATTAACCCCTAAACCGAGGCCCTTACGCATCGCAAATAATAAAATAATTAACCCCTAATCTGCCGCTCCGGACATCGCCGCCACTTAAAATTTTTATTAACCCCTATTCCGCTGCTCCTCGACATCGTTGCCACTATAATAAAATTATTAACCCCTAAACCGCCGCCCTCCAGCATAAAAAACCCTATTTAAATATAATTAACCCCTAATCTGCCGTCTGCCCACTCCGCGGCTATAATAAACCTATTAACCCCTAAACCTAACCCTAACACTAACACCCCCTAACTTAAATATAATTAAAATAAATCTAAATAAAACCTACTATTAATAACTAATTCCTATTTAAAACTAAATACTTACCTGTAAAATAAAACCTAAGCTAGCTACAATATAATTAATAGTTACATTGTAGCTATCTTAGGTTTTATTTTTATTTCACAGCTAAGTTTGTATTTATTTTAACTAGGTAAACTAGTTAGTAAATAGTTATTAACTATTTACTAGCTACCTAGTTAAAATAAATACAAAGTTACCTGTAAAATAAAACCTAACCTGAGTTACACTAACATCTAACATTACAATAAAAGTAAATAAATTAAATTAACAAAATACATTTATCTAAATTACAAAAAAAATAAACACTAAATTACACAAAATAAAAAAAGAAATTATCAAAAATAAAAACTAATTACTCCTAATCTAATAGCCCTATCAAAATAAAAAAGCCCCCCAAAATAAAAAACCCTAACCTAAACTAAACTGCCAATGGCCCTTAAAAGGGCCTTTTGCATTGCCCCAAAGAAATCGGTTCTTTTACCTGTAAAAAAAAATACAAACAACCCCCCAACAGTAAAAGATGAAGCCGCTCCGCGCCGGATGGATGAAGATAGAAGATGCCGTCTGAAGACTTCTGCTGGCTTGAATGAAGACTTCGGCCCGCTTGGATGAAGACTTCTGCCGGCTTCAAAGAGGACTTCTGCCGCTTCGTTGAGAATGGATGTCCGGTCTTCAGAAACTTTAAGTGGATTTATTTATTGGGTAGGTTTTAATTTTAGATTAGGGTTTGGGCAAGGAAAAATAGCTAAATGCCCTTTTAAGGGCAATGCCCATCCAAATGCCCTTTTCAGGGCAATGGGAAGCTTAGGTTTTTATTTGGGGGGTTGGTTGTGTGGGTGGTGGGTTTTACTGTTTGGGGTTGTTTGTATTTTTTTTACAGGTAAAAGAGCTGATTTCTTTGGGGCAATGCCCCGCAAAAGGCCCTTTTAAAGGCCATTGGTAGTTTATTGTATTGTAGGCTAGTGTTTTTTTTTATTTTGGGGGGGGGGGCTTTTTTATTTTCATAGGGCTGTTTATTAGTAGATTAGGTGTAATTAGTTTAAATATTTGATAATTTATTTTTTATTTTGTGTAACTTTGTGTTTATTTTTTTGTAACTTAGTGTTTGTTATTTTGTGTAACTTAGTGTTTGTTATTTTTTGTGACTTAGTTATTAGTTTTTTGTAACTTTGTAATTTTTAATAGTAGATTTAAATTATTTGAGTAGGGTTAGGTTTTTAAATATATAATATATTTAATTTAATTTGTAGTTTAATGTAATTTTAGTATAACAGTTAGGGTAGATTAATTATTAGTTTAATATAGTTTATTTTAATTCTAAAGGTAAATTTTAATTTATTATAAGATAGGGATGAGTTAATATTTAATATAAAGTTAGTGGGTTGTTAGGTTTAGGGGTTAATAGCTTAATTTAGTTTATGGTGATGTGGGGGGCTGGCGGTTAAGGAGATAATAGGTTTAGTAAGTGGTAGTGATGTGGGAGTCCAAGGGTTTAGGGGTTAATAACTTAATACATATATGTAGGTGGCGGCGGTGGCGGGGCAGCAGAATAGGGGTTAATAAGTATAATGTAGGTGGCGGCGGTGTCGGGGCGGCAGATTAGGGGTTAATAAGTATAATGTAGGTGGCGGCGGTGTAGGGGGGTGGCAGATTAGGGGTTTTTAGACTCGGGGGTTATGTTAGGATGTTAGGTGTAAACATATCTTTTATTCTCCCATAGGTATCAATCGGATATCGGGCAGCATCGAACATAAGCTTTCGCTGCTTTCAGACTCCCATTGATTCCTATGGCATCCACCGCCTCCATGGCGGCGGATTGAAAAGCAGGTACGCTGGGCCGGAATAGTGGTGAGCGTACCTGTTAGATATTTGTTAACTAGCAAAAGTAGTCAGATAGTGCCGAATTTGAATTCGGAACATCTGTAATGACGTAAGCATCGATCTGTGTCGGACTGAGGCTGGCATCGTATGTTACGTCACAATTTTCAACTTTTGCCGGTCTGTAGGCTTTGATAAATAAGGCAAATCAAGCTCACCACAATTACGCTGCGGAATTCCAGCGTATTTGCGGTTGACGGCTTGATAAATAGGCCTCAATGTTACTGTAGTAGCGTATGTCAATCATCAAGGGGAACTCACAGTTCCCTAGCTATGAAGGAAGTATCTTGAATTGGCAGAAGTCAATTGCCGTCTGATTTCAGCAATACATATGCCAGGAGTGGACAACTGGGAACCAGATTTTCTCAGTCGTCAGTCTCTACATTTGGGAGAATATATGTGTTCAATCAGATAATAGATCTTTGGGGTCTCCCAGAGATAGATTTGATGGCTTCTCGGTTGAATCACAAACTTTTCAGGTACTGTGAGATGTCAAGGGATACTCAAGCAGTGTTTGTGGATGCTCTGGTAGTTCAATGGTCATTTCGGGCTGCATATGTTTTTCCACCTCTGGTCCTTCTTCCTAGAGTGATTGCCAAAATGAAGTAAGAAAGAGGATTGGTAGTTCTGATTGCTCCAGCTTGGTCCTGCAGAATTTGGTATGCGTCTCTAGTTCAGATGTCCAGTTGCCCTACTTGGCTACTTCCTCTTCGTCCAGAACTTCTGTCTCAAGGTCCGTTTTTTCCACCCAGATCTCAGATCTCTCACCTTGATGGCATGAAGATTGAGCGGTTAGTTCTTAGACAGAGAGGGTTTTCTGGTTCTTTTATTGAGACCCTTATACTGGCTTGTAAGCCTGTGACCAGGAAAATGTATTACAAATTCTCAAAGGCCTTTATTTCTTGGTGTATAGCTCATGTTTTTTCTTGGCATTCTTTTAGAATTCCTAGAATTATGCTGTTTTTATAAGATGGTTTGGATAAAGGTTTATCTGTCAGTTCTTTGAAAGGTCAAATTTCTGCCCTTTCAGTTCTGTTCCATAGGAAGATTGCTAACCTTCCTGACATTCATGGTTTTGTTCAGGCCTTGGCTAGAATTAAACCTGTTATTAAAGTAATTTCTTCTCCATTGAATCTTAATTTGGTTTTAAAGATTTTGCAGCCTATGCGTATGATGGATAATAAACTTCTTTACATGTTTTATTTCTTTTAGCTATTTCATCTGCTAGAAGGGTTTCAAAGTTTTCAGCTCTTTCATGTGACCCTCCTTTTCCTATTTTTCATCAAGATAAGTCAATTTTGAGGACTACATTTTACTTTGTTGCCAAAGGTTAAGCCATCTGACAATATATATACAGTTGTGCTCATACGTTTACATACCCTGACAGAATTTATGATTTCTTGGCCATTTTTCAGAGAATATGAATGATAACATAAAAACTTTTCTTTCACTCATGGTTAGTGTTTGGCTGAAGCCATTTATTATCAATCAACTGTGTTTACTCTTTTTAAATCATAATGACAACAAAAACTACCCAAATGACCCTGATCAAAAGTTTACATACCCTGGTGATTTTTGACCTGATAACATGCACACAAGTTGACACAAAGGGGTTTGAATGGCTATTAAAGGAAACCATCCTCACCTGTGATCTGTTTGCTTGTAATTAGTGTGTGTGTATAAAAGGTCAATATGTTTCTGGACTCCTGACAGACCCTTGCATCTTTCATCCAGTGCTGCACTGGCGATTCTGGATTCGGAGTCATGGGGAAAGCAAAAGAATTGTCAAAGGATCTGCGGGAAAAGGTAGTTGAACTGTATAAAACAGGAAAGGGATATAAAAAGATACCCAATGAATTGAGAATGCAAATCAGCAGTGTTCAAACTCTAATAAAGAAGTGGAAAATGAGGGCAGTGACAACACAGGCAGCATCCCCCCCTGGACCTCTGGGGTAATCAGCCAGAGTTGGTTCTATGCACACCTCAAACTTACATTTTAACAAGCTTTTTTTACTTTATTAACCCCACACCACCCATCCGCTTGTACATTGTCATATCTAATGATATAATCAAAGATCATCACAGTCATGGGGAATGACTAATTTCTTGAGAAGCTGGATCGTTAGTTTGCAAAAAATGCAATCTATGGTTGACAGATCACACTCAGAGCATGAACTAAACTCATACATTGAAAGTCTGATATCTGCAAAGAACACAGAGTTCCCTAAATGAATCTACCAGGATGCACAGACAAGTTTGGCTCCATACGAGGAGAGGACAAACAGATCCCAGAGCTCCCACAACCAAATGCTTGCCTTAAACTATCACCCTCACTGTCTGGCTACACATCTCACCTACCGGACATTCTCTGGGGGTAAACTCCTCAAGCTGCAAATCTTTCTAACAAGCTGGAGCCACCATACCAGAACAGAATTGGCGCCATTAGATCTCTCCTAGCGGTAAACACCAGTGGAACACAGACACCATCTTTATCTGTAAGCGTGGAGTAGATTTACAGATCCTTATGGGCAGCTGGATCCTACACCTATCCTCAGCAATAACCATACTGACTTGGGACATCACAACTCACAACTTACTACCTAATAGCTATGTCTACCCTTTGCCAATACTCCCTAAGTATCTATACCAACATGACATAATAGATGCACATAACCTGCTACCGAGGATTTCTGATCACATCTTTTATCTTTTGCCAGCTTGCCCAGTATTCATACTGTGCCCACAGACTTCAATATCTTCCTCATGACCAACTCACATATGCCTCTGATCAGCTTACAAAATGACACACAGAGGATTGAGAGGACCGGAGAAGGTTAGAGACTGAGCACTAGTTTACCTACTTACTCAGTATACTACATACCATATTATTAGGACTCTGACATTTTGACTATGTATATATCCTATTCTTGTTGTGGAGATTGTGCTTTTATTATTGTAAAGGTTAATTTAGCTATCGCTGTTCATTTGATGACCCACACTTTTATATAAATAATATACTAAATATTCCCCTTTCTGTTTTTATGTGTGATCGTGGACATAGGATTACACTTTAGAGCTATCTGCTCAGGGGTCAAGTCAAGCGGGAACGCATGGGAATGGAGTTTCTGCACTATTTTTGCAGGGGGAACTAAGTTCCCCCTGGACAGAGAATAGAAACACTTCAGTAAACACTGCTGCTGCTGGTGGGAGGAGATAGAGCACAGTCTGGTTAGGGGGATAGTGAGATCTTCTAGTAATGGGCAGTAACACTCCTTAAAATATACTAAATGTAAGACTGCCAGTGGTCCTGCTGTGTTATCACCCAACAATGTGTGTAACACATGGTGCTTACATTTCTGTGTGGCTTGCTCTGGGGTTATTTATCTCCCCTCAGCAGAAATAGGACTATTGCACCTTAAATGGCTGAGACTCTGTGACAGAGGAGAAGTCTCAGTCCCAAAGGCAACTATTCAACCCTTCATTGGATTTAATTTGCTTTCATTAACTAAAGTGTAGAGGGTGGAAGTCTTGGTGAGTTCCAACACTTTTTATTGTAGGACTTGACCCAATCTGCTATAGTAAAGGCTCTAGTCATAACTCTACATCAAATTGCAGGGATAGTTGGTTTCTTGGTACTTTCTTAGATGTGTAATAGCTTCTTTACCGGACTCTGTAAATATGATAATATATTACGACATATTATCCATTAATTTTCCAGAGCCTGGGATCTCACAGGTCTGAGAAGCCTCGCCTAGACAGAACTTTACAACTTGGAAATCGCCCACATTCAAATTTCTCTATTTAAGAATCTATTATGACCCTCCTGCATTCACCATAGCGTAGCTCATTGGTTTGAATACAAAATGGGTCTTCTTACAGCAATTATTCTCACAGGGCAGCTAGCGGCCAGAGCTGTCATCATATCACCTTTAATTTATTAGATTGCCCATTTTACTGTAATTGAACTTGCACAAGCCTGAATAACTTATCCCAGCAATTTACAGCTAACATATTATAAGAATGATATTCTTATTTATGTTACTGTGTATAACCTTTATTTATATTCATTTGACGATCTCCCATGATTTGCCTTTTAATAAGTTCAATTCAGATTATGGCCACTAGAGGGCCACCTTAGCATTGTAAAATGTGTCATGATCTTCATTTTACACTAGTTTTTTTCCATATAATAAGCCAATTTTCCTCTTAGGTGAGACAAAATTAATTTATCATAGTGTCCAAATTCCTTCATACCTACCATTTTATTTTCATTGTTTATAAGACTTAACACTGTGGCCTCTATTTATCAAAGCCTGGCGGACCTGATCCGACAGTGCGGATTAGGTCCGCCAGACCTCGCTGAATACGGAAAGCAATACGCTCTGCGTATTCAGCATTGCACCAGCAGCTCACAAGAGCTGCTGGTGCAATGCCGCCCCCTGCAGAATCGTGGCCAATCGGCCGCCAGCAGGGAGGTGTCAATCAGCCCGATCGTACTCAATCGGGTTGAATTGCGGCGAAGTCTGTCCGCCTGCTCAGAGCAGGCGGACAAGTTATGGAGCAGCGGTCTTTAGACCGCTGCTTCATAACTGGTGTTTCTGACGGGCCTGCAGGCTCGCCAGAAACACGGGGCCTCAAGCTCTATCCGGAGCTTGATAGATTGGCCCCTGTGATAGAGGTATTTTTTGCACGGTACTGTCTTATATATTGATTGTGTATCCAGTTCTGGCTGTTACATTAATATCTCCTATGTTGCTTTATATCCATTTAGAATGCAATTTTATATGTTTAATGTTTTTTCTTTTTTATATTGTTTAACCCCTTAATGACAACTGACGTACCAGGTACGTCCTGCAAAAACTGACAGTTAGTGACAATGGACGTACCTGGTACGCCAGTTGTCTAAGAGAGTGCTGGAAGCGATCGCAATCGCTTCCAGCAGCTCTCAGGGTATTGCAGTGATGCCTCGATATTGAGGCATCCTGCAATACCCTTTAAAAAGCATCCGATGCAGAGAGAGCCACTCTGTGGCCCTCTCTGCACCGGTAGCGATGGTGCCGTTGGTGGATGGGTGGTCGCTTACAAGGGAGGGCGGGTGGGCGGCCCATCGCTCCCCGGCATCCGGTTCCTTCTAGTGCTTTGTGCACGCCGGATGCTGGGAGCGTGCGGAGGGGGGCCTGCGGGCGCGCGCGCGTGCATGTGTGTGTGTGCGCGCGCGTGCGCAGCAACCACTGCCACCAATGACTAATGAGAAGAGAGAGGGGGGCAAAAAACGTTTTTTTTTTAAAAGAAATAATAGGATCTGCTAGGGTAGGGGGATGGGGTTAGGTGGGGGGGCAGCTACACTACAGAAAACCGCTGTTTAATAAAATAAAAACAAAAAAAATCAACCTTTCTTTTTTGGGGAAAACTGGGTACTGGCAGACAGCTGCCAGTACCCAAGATGGTGGCAAATAGCTGTTTGGGGGGGATCAGGGAGGTTGGGGGCTAAGGCAGGGGTCCATCACAGATGAATACTTAAAAAAACAAAAAAAAAAACTTTCTGCCAGTACTTAAGATGGCGGGACAATTGTGGGGTGGGGGAGGGAAGAGAGCTGTTTGGGAGGGATCAGGGGGTGGGATGTGTCAGGTGGGAGGCTGATCTCTACACTAAAGCTAAAATTAACCCTGCAAGCTCTCTACAAGCTACCTAATTAACCCCTTAACTGCTGGGCATAATACAAGTGTGGTGCGCAGCAGCATTTAGTGGCCTCCTAATTGCCAAAAAGCAACGCCAAAGCCATATATGTCTGCTATTTCTGAACAAAGGAGATCCCAGAGAAGCATTTACAACCATTTGTGACATAATTGCACAAGCTGTTTGTAAATAATTTCAGTGAGAAACCTAAAATTGTGAAAAATTTTACTTTTTTTTTTATTTGCTCGCATTTGGCGGTGAAATGGTGGCATGAAATGTACCAAAATGGGCCTAGATCAATACTTTGGGTTGTCTACTACACTACACTAAAGCTAAAATTAACCCTTCAAGGTCTCTACAAAATCCCTAATTAACCCGTTCACTGCTGGGCATAATACACGTGTGGTGCACAGCGGCATTTAGTGGCCTTCTAATTACCAAAAAGCAATGCCAAAGCCATATATGTCTGCTATTTCTAAACAAAGAGGATCCCAGAGAAGCATTTACAACCATTTGTGCCATAATTGCACAAACTGTTTGTAAATAATTTCAGTGAGAAACCTAAAGTTTGTGACAAAATTTGTGAAAAAGTGAACGATTTTTTTTTATTTGCTCGCATTTGGCAGTGAAATGGTGGCATGAAATATACCAAAATGGGCATAAATCAATACTTTGGGTTGTCTTCTAAAAAAAATATATACATGTCAAGGGATATTCAGAGATTCCGGACAGATATCAGTGTTCCAATGTAACTAGCGCTAATTTTGAAAAAAAGTGGTTTGGAAATAGCAAAGTGCTACTTGTATTTATTGCCCTATAACTTGCAAAAAAAGCAAAGATCATGTAAACATTGGGTATTTCTAAACTCAGGACAAAATTTAGAAACTATTTAGCATGGGTGTTTTTTGGTGGTCGTAGATGTGTAACAGATTTTTGGGGTCAAAGTTAGAAAAAGTGTGTTTTTTCCATTTTTTCCTCATATTTTATAATTTTTTTTATAGTAAATTATAAGATATGATGAAAATAATGGTATCTTTAGAAAGTCCATTTAATGGCGAGAAAAACGGTATATAATATGTGTGGGTACAGTAAATGAGTAAGAGGAAAATTACAGCTAAACACAAACACTGCAGAAATGTAAAAATAGCCATTGTCATTAAAGGGACAGTATACGCTCATTTTCATATAACTGCATGTAATAGACACTACTATAAAGAATAAGATGCACAGATACCAATATAAAAATCCAGTATAAAACTGTTTAAAAACTTACTTAGAAGCTCTCAGTTTAGCTTTGTTGAAAAGGTAGCTGGAAAGCCCACTGCAAGTGGGAAATAAGACACTCCCCCCCCCCTCCCCTTTCTTTTGCATATGAAAAGACCATTTACACAAACAGGAGCAAGCTGGAGAAGGTAGCTGACGGTATTCACATAAAACTTTGGGGCTTGGTTAGGAGTCTGAAAATCAGAGCAATGTTATTTAAAAATAAGCAAAACTAAACATTTTTAAAAAAAAAACAACTTCATGGGCTATATAAATAGATCATCTACAAAACATTTATGCAAAGAAAAAATTAGTGTATAATGTCCCTTTAAGGGTAAGAAAATTGAAAAATGGTCCGGTCATTAAGGGGTTAAATTAAATAACCCCTTGTTAAGCATAATAACCACAATGAGACCAAGAGTGACCTAGTTAATTTGGAAGGGGGGAAAATGGGGACTAATATATTGTATTTATATTTATGTTTTGCAGATATGACATAAATATCTGGCATGTATGTTTTTTTTTTGTTTTGTGTTATGTTATTATGAGTCCTCAATAAAAAATAATAAAGGCAAACAAATATAAGTGCTTAACAAATTATTTGACACATGCAGCACTTTTTTATGTTCATTGTTATGGTAGCACTGATTTCCCAAATCATTTTTGCCCATTCCTTTCAATAGTTTTTTCTATAACTAAAACCCGAATAGCTTTACTCATATTTTACATTCCTATCTTCTTCACATATAAAATGTTTTAATTTTTATTATTAAATATGTATTTCTATATATATATGATAATGTTAATGTAAAATTGATATCTATACCAATATATCTATAGGAATAGGTATACAGTTATAGGTATATATATATATATATATATATATATATATATATATATATATATATATAAATGTATTTACATAAAAAAATCTAATTTTTTTGCATATGAAGAACAATGGAATCTGAAATATTTATAGCAACTGTCGGGTTAGCGTGAGCGATAGGCGTTATTATCACAGTCATGATATTTAGTAAGCGCACATCGTGTTTCAATTGCATGCATACTAATTACTTTCAACTTGTAATACACGCAGAATCAGATGTGCGCAAAAAGCTTATTTCTAGCAAAGTTTACAATTGAGCAAAAGTGCTAACTAGGGCGCCACATGTAATCTGGCCCATCTCTTCGATCTAAGTCTTGTAAGCCTTATTACAAATTGGACACCTGCTAGCTGTATTTACTTTTCATAGACCAGATTACTCAGGTGTGGAGGATGCCATATGTAATATTAAGAGTGTGATTAGGAACCAGTCTGATGGCCGCTGCTTCCTAACTTTCGGCTGCAGGCTCGCAATAGGCCCCCAGAGCTGCATACACAGCTTGATAAATAGGGACCTAAGACATTATATCTTATATATATATATAAACCCAAAAGTTTTTTTTGTGTAGCATATCCCATATTCTGCCCCATCTTGCTTTCTGTTTGTTTTGGGAGGTCCAAGAGTGACCTTCAGTTTGCAGTGGAAGATATCTTTCTTTTACAATTTAAATATATTGGGGATTTAATTTTGTTAGATACTTCAAATGTTTTCTGAGCTATGTATTGTTAAGCAGGACACTTACCATATTCTAGCTTTAAATTACACTGTAATTTTAGTTCTTTGTGTATGTAGTAGCTGATGTCTTGCTATGTCATGTGATCATGTGGGATTTGCCTGTAAAGTTAAACTTAAAAAATTCAAGAGACATTCGCCTAGATTACGAGTTTTGCGATTTGCGTTAGCCTTAAAAAGCAGCGTTGAGAGGTCCCAACGCTGCTTTTTATCTAATGCTGGTATTAGAAGTTTTGCAGGTACAGGTCTACCACTCACTTTTCTTCCGCGACTCGAGGCTACCGCAAATCCCCTTACGTCAATTGCATATCCTATCTTTTTAATGGGATTTGCCTAATGCTGGTATTACGAGTCTTGGAGAAAGTGAGCGGTACAGCCTCTACCTCCAAGACTCCAACCGCATATAAAAGTCAGTAGTTAAGAGTTTTATGGGCTAACGCAGGAACATAAAGCTCTTAACTAAAGTGATAAAAAGTACACTAACACCCATAAACTACCTATGAACCCCTAAACCGAGCCCCCCCCACATCGCAAACACTATAATAAAATGATTTAACCCCTAATCTGCCGACCGGACACCGCTGCCACCTACATTATAGCTATGAACCCCTAATCTGCTGTCCCTAACATCGCCGACACCTATATTATATTTATTAACCCCTTATCTGCCCCCCCAACGTCACCGCCACCACCTACCTACACTTATTAACCCCTAATCTGCAGACCGGACATCGCCGCCACTATAATAAATGTATTAACCCCTAAACCGTCGCACTCCCGCCTCGCAAACACTATAATAAATTTGATTAACCCCTAATCTGCCCTCCCTAACATCGCCGCAACCTACCTACAATTATTAACCCCTAATCTCCCGCCCCCAACGTCGCCGCTACTATAATAAAGTTATTAACCCCTAAACCTAAGTCTAACCCTAACCCTAACACCCCCCTAAGTTAAATATAATTTAAATAAAACAAAATAAATTTACTATAATAAAATAAATTATTCCTATTTAAAACTAAATACTTACCTATAAAATAAACCATAAGATAGATACAGTATAACTAATAGTTACATTGTAGCTATTTTAGGATTTATATTTATTTTACAGGCAACTTTTTGTATTTATTTTAACTAGGTACAATAGCTATTAAATAGTTAATAACTATTTAATAGCTACCTTTTTAAAATAATTACAAAATTACCAGTAAAATAAATCCTAACCTAAATTACAAATACACCTAACACTACACTATCAATAAATTAATTAAATAAATTAAATACAGTTTTCTAAAATAAAATACAATTAAATAAACTAAACTATATTACAAAAAAAATCAAACATTAAATTACAAAAAATAAAAAAATATTACAAGAATTTAGTAATCAGCTCTTTTACCATCCCTTAAAAGGGCTTTTCGCGGGGCATTGCCCCAAAGTAATCAGCTCTTTTACTTAAATATGCAAGAGGAAAGCATACACATTGAAAGCACTCCCAGGTCAAATTGCAAATTTGTTGCAAGTAAACATCACTAAATTAATAATCCAAGGATAGAGTATGGAAATAGGAAGATTCACTAAATTAAAATATAACTTTTATTGGGTTCATAAAATTAAAATAGGAAAAAAACAATTAAAATCACTCTTAAGTACCGACTGTAGTATATGAATGATTTATGTAGCCAATTGCACAAAAATATCATGTACCACTTGGTAAAGTGGAACAAAGTCAAATAACGTGATACAATAGTATTAATTTGTTTAGCACAACTAGTGGTTTAGTAAGTGAGAGAATAGAATGGATACTGTGTTCCTGTTTAAGTAAACAGTTTAATTAAACCTTTAATGGTTGTGAGCGATATTGAAATTTTAGTTATGGTGTGACACAACTTGAAACTGAATATACCAGCTTAATAAATAACACACAGTTTATATATAGATTTATTTTCCCTATATTGTCATATGATTAGGGAAATAGATACTGTGTTCCTGTTTAAGTAAACAGTCTAATTCAACCGTTAATGGTGGTGAGCGATATTAAGATTCCTGTTATGGTGTAACACAACTTTAAACTGAATATACTAGCTTGGTAAATAACACACAGTTTATATATAGATTTATTTTCCCTATATTGTCATATGATTAACAGTACTATTAGAGACGTTATCACAGTATAGGTCAGGAGGTTGTGCTTGACTGTTGATTATCTTGTATATTTAGTATTAAAATATACATTCAAGGTTTATTATAGTGGTTCTTGATACTATTAACAGTTTCAGGTAAATTACCCAGATATTCAAAGTACAAGGATTAACTTGTTAATTGTCTTGGAAATATTCTATACTGTGTAAGCACGGTGTAGTATCATTAAGTAGGATTTTAGAGGTTGCTGATTACTGGTCTGATTTGTGATTTATCTGGCAGATTGACGTATGCCTACTGCTTGCACAGAGTGAATACAGTAACAACAGTGCTACCTATCCTAATCGGTATCGTGCTTAATAATCGAAACACAGTATGGTAAAGAAATCCACTCAGGTTGTTATAAATCAAACACTCCCATGGTGAAGTATTTTATATAATATATTTGCCCCACTTGGTTGTTATACAAACGAGAATGTGAGTTGAATGGTTTCACGTAAATTAGATACAATTGTATTACTAAGTTCCACAATCTGTGTTTGAAAGTATCACTATCAATTGCAACACTTATACCATAAACCTGATATTGGCAATATATAGGTGTGTGCTAGTTCGAGTGCGCTGAATGTTAAAGAGAGTGTCCTCCAGCTCAGCCGTATGAGATGCAATTGCTCCTTTTGTTAAGTGTTGTACTAGATTGCTAATGGCTGATAATGCTATTGCACAATGCCGGGGTTTAAGATATGGCGACAGCGCGCCTCACGTAGTTATTCATATAGGTACAAATCACCAGTACTACCCGGATGTTAAAAGGTACAAGCGGAAGTTAATGACGATTGTCATATAAGAATAATCGTTAGTATACTGGTGATATGGTTAATGTATGCTTGTTTTAACCCTATGTTGAAGGTTTCCCTTGCACTTGAACACCGGTAATATTCAATCTTAAATTCACTACAGTATATGTGTAGTGGTCCTATAATGGGATCTATTCTCCTTGTGATCTTGACAAATATACCTGTGTATGAAGTTGTAATTAAACCCCTTTAAATTATTTGAGGTAAATAGGGCATTAGCATTACGTTAGAAGTAACAGCTAAATAATGCTCGTTTTACATCAGCCATGCACTATCTGAAATGAACAGATCCTCAAGCGCTCTCTGAGCCCACACACATAATATGGATTAATAAAGTTACGCTCGTGAAAGCAACTCCATGCACTCTCTCACATTCACACTGATTCTATAGACAGGATAACTTGTATAATTGGCTAATGATAGTTAGATCATAATAGATAATGTAAGAGTAAATTGTTACTCCAAATAATGACTACAGTAATAAAGCGGTAGCTTAAGGCTAATCTAAAACACAGGAGCTCCTAGGACTCCTCACCATTGCCCTAACGTCCCTAACATGTTTCTCCACTTAGCGTGGCTTTTTCAAAGGTGAACGCGCCGCACAGTAGTCGGCTATTTAAGGCTGATAAGATTCACACCCCCAATAGGCGTGTATACACCTTCTGACCTATCATTGATGATTGTAGTGTGTGTGTCATAATAGGGAGGAGACTTGCAAGAAAGCGTCTATGAAGATTAACTGTTTGGTGGCTGTATTAGACAAAGGAGGCACACTGACTTAGATGCCAAGCTAAAAACGGATTCACATATTGCACTATGATAGACAACCTTGGAAAAATGAAAAAAGCAATGAAACATGTTAGATGTACACACTAGATGAAATCTAGCATATGTTATAACTGATGAAGTTTGTTTCATAAGTCTTCATTACGGATTCTCATATTGCACTATTATACACAACCTTGGAAAAATGAAAAAAGCAATGGTTGTGTATAATAGTGCAATATGAGAATCCGTAATGAAGACTTATGAAACAAATTTAATCAGTTATAACATATGCTAGATTTCATCTAGTGTGTACATCTAACATGTTTCATTGCTTTTTTCATTTTTCCAAGGTTGTCTATCATAGTGCAATATGTGAATCCGTTTTTAGCTTGGCATCTAAGTCAGTGGGCCTCCTTTGTCTAATACAGCCACCAAACAGTTAATCTTCATAGACGCTTTCTTGCAAGTCTCCTCCCTATTATGACACACACACTACAATCATCAATGATAGGTCAGAAGGTGTATACACGCCTATTGGGGGTGTGAATCTTACTGTGCGTCGCGTTCACCTTTGAAAATGCCACGCTAAGTGGAGAAACATGTTAGGGACGTTAGGGCAATGGTGAAGAGTCCTAGGAGCTCCTGTGTTTTAGATTAGCCTTAAGCTACCGCTTTATTACTGTAGTCATTATTTGGAGTAACAATTTACTCTTACATTATCTATTATGATCTAACTATCATTAGCCAATTATACAAGTTATCCTGTCTATAGAATCAGTGTGAATGTGAGAGAGTGCATGGAGTTGTTTTCACGAGCGTAACTTTATTAATCCATATTATGTGTGTGGGCTCAGAGAGCGCTTGAGGATCTGTTCATTACAGATAGTGCATGGCTGATGTAAAACGAGCATTATTTAGCTGTTACTTCTAACGTAATGCTAATGCCCTATTTACCTCAAATAATTTAAAGGGGTTTAATTACAACTTCATACACAGGTATATTTGTCAAGATCACAAGGAGAATAGATCCCATTATAGGACCACTACACATATACTGTAGTGAATTTAAGATTGAATATTACCGGTGTTCAAGTGCAAGGGAAACCTTCAACATAGGGTTAAAACAAGCATACATTAACCATATCACCAGTATACTAACGATTATTCTTATATGACAATCGTAATTAACTTCCGCTTGTACCTTTTAACATCCGGGTAGTACTGGTGATTTGTACCTATATGAATAACTACGTGAGGCGCGCTGTCGCCATAACTTAAACCCTGGCATTGTGCAATAGCATTATCAGCCACTAGCAATCTAGTACAACACTTAACAAAATGAGCAATTGCATCTCATACGGCTGAGCTGGAGGACACTCTCTTTAACATTCAGTGCACTCGAACTAGCACACACCTATATATTGCCAATATCAGGTTTATGGTATAAGTGTTGCAATTGATAGTGATACTTTCAAACACAGATTGTGGAACTTAGTAATACAATTGTATCTAATTTACGTGAAACCATTCAACTCACATTCTCGTTTGTATAACAACCAAGTGGGGCAAATATATTATATAAAATACTTCACCATGGGAGTGTTTGATTTATAACAACCTGAGTGGATTTCTTTACCATACTGTGTTTCGATTATTAAGCACGATACCGATTAGGATAGGTAGCACTGTTGTTACTGTATTCACTCTGTGCAAGCAGTAGGCATACGTCAATCTGCCAGATAAATCACAAATCAGACCAGTAATCAGCAACCTCTAAAATCCTACTTAATGATACTACACCGTGCTTACACAGTATAGAATATTTCCAAGACAATTAACAAGTTAATCCTTGTACTTTGAATATCTGGGTAATTTACCTGAAACTGTTAATAGTATCAAGAACCACTATAATAAACCTTGAATGTATATTTTAATACTAAATATACAAGATAATCAACAGTCAAGCACAACCTCCTGACCTATACTGTGATAACGTCTCTAATAGTACTGTTAATCATATGACAATATAGGGAAAATAAATCTATATATAAACTGTGTGTTATTACCAAGCTAGTATATTCAGTTTAAAGTTGTGTTACACCATAACAGGAATCTTAATATCGCTCACAACCATTAACGGTTGAATTAAAATGTTTACTTAAACAGGAACACAGTATCTATTTCCCTAATCATATGACAATATAGGGAAAATAAATCTATACATAAACTGTGTGTTATTTATTAAGCTAGTATATTCAGTTTCAAGTTGTGTCACACCATAACTTGAATTTCAATATCGCTCACAACCATTAAAGGTTTAATTAAACTGTTTACTTAAACAGGAACACAGTATCCATTCTATTCTCTCACTTACTAAACCACCAGTTGTGCTAAACAAATTAATACTATTGTATCACGTTATTTGACTTTGTTGCACTTTACCAAGTGGTACGTGATATTTTTGTGCACTCTGGTATTGATTGGAAGGATCAGTTTAACTAACAATTGGCTACATAAATCATTCATATACTACAGTCAGTACTTAAGAGTGATTTTAATTGTTTTTTTCCTATTTTAATTTTATGAACCCAATAAAAGTTATATTTTAATTTAGTGAATCTTCCTATTTCCATACTCTATCCTTGGATTATTAACTTAGTGATGTTTACTTGCAACAAATTTGCAATTTGACCTGAGAGTGCTTTCAATGTGTATGCTTTCCTCTTGCATATTTAAGTATCTAAATTCATACATTAAGCACCCACATCTAGCCGTACTTTGTTGGCATTATTAAAGATTTAGGCAGGTCTATTACACACAAGTAGTGCCATTGGTAATTTTTGTAAATTCATCTAATCAGCTCTTTTACCTGTAAAATAAAATACAAGACCCCCCCCCCACATTACAACCCACCACCCACACACCCCTACTCTAAAACCCACCCAATCCCCCCTTTAAAAAAACTAACACTATCCCATTGTAGATCACCCTACCTTGAGCCGTGGTCACCCAGCCGGGCACCGATGGGCCAGAAGAGGACATCCGGAGTGGCAGAAGTCTTCATCCGATTGGGACAGAAGAGGTCCTCCATCCAGCAGAAGTCTTCATCCAAGCGGTATCTTCTATCTTCATCCATCCGGCGTGGAGCGGGTCCATCTTCAAGACATCCGACGCGGAGCATCCTCTTCTTCCCGACGACTAACGACGAATTAAGGTTCCTTTAAATGACGTCATCCAAGATGGCGTCCCTCGAATTCCAAGTGGCTGATAGGATTCTATCAGCCAATCGGAATTAAGGTAGGAAAAATCCGATTGGCTGATGTAATCAGCCAATCGTATTAAAGTTCAATCCGATTGGCTGATTATATCAGCCAATTGGATTTTTCCTACCTTAATTCCGATTGGCTCAAGGTAGGGTGATCTTCAATGGGGTAGTGTTAGGTTTTTTTAAGGGGGGATCGGGTGGATTTTAGAGTAGGGGTGTGTGGGTGGTGGGTTGTAATGTTGGGGTGGGTCTTGTATTTTATTTTACAGGTAAAAGAGCTGATTACTTTGGGGCAATGCCCCACAAAAAGCCCTTTTAAGGGCTGGTAAAAGAGCTGATTACTTTTGTAATTTAGTATAGGGTAGGGATTTTTATTATTTTGGGGGGCTTTTTTATTTTATTAGGGGGCTTAGATTAGGTGTAATTAGATTAAAATTCTTGTAATATTTTTTTATTTTTTGTAATTTAGTGTTTGTTTGTTTTGTAATATAGTTTAGTTTATTTAATTGTATTTTATTTTAGAAAATTGTATTTAATTTCTTTAATTAATTTATTGATAGTGTAGTGTTAGGTGTATTTGTTACTTAGGTTAGGATTTATTTTACTGGTAATTTTGTAATTATTTTAACTAGGTAGCTATTAAATAGTTATTAACTATTTAATAGCTATTGTACCTGGTTAAAATAAATACAAAGTTGCCTGTAAAATAAATATTAATCCTAAAATAGCTACAATGTAACTATTAGTTATATTTTATCTATTTTATGGTTTATTTTATATGTAAGTATTTAGTTTTAAATAGGAATAATTTATTTTATTATAGTAAATTTATTTTGTTTTATTTAAATTATATTTAACTTAGGGGGGTGTTAGGGTTAGGGTTAGACTTAGGTTTAGGGGTTAATAACTTTATTATAGTAGTGGCAACGTTGGGGGCAGGAGATTAGGGGTTAATAATTGTAGGTAGGTTGCGGCGATGTTAGGGAGGGCAGATTAGGGGTTAATAAAATTTATTATAGTGTTTGCGAGGTGGGAGTGCGGCGGTTTAGGGTTTAATACATTTATTATAGTGGCGGCGATGTCCGGTTGGCAGATTAGGGGTTAATAAGTGTAGGTAGGTGGCGGCGATGTTGGGGGGGCAGATTAGGGGTTAATAAATTTAATATAGGTGTCGGCGATGTTGGGGGCAGCAGATTAGGGGTTCATAGGGATAATGTAGGTGGCGGCGGTGTCCGGAGAGGCAGATTAGGGGTTCATAGTATAATGCAGGTGGCAACGATGTTGGGGGCGGCAGATTAGAGGTTAATAAGTGTAAAGTTAGGGGTGTTTAGACTCGGGGTGTTAGGTGTAGACTTAGAAAGTGTTTCCCCATAGGAAACAATGGGGCTGCGTTAGAAGCTGGACGCTGCTTTTTGAAGGTGTTAGGTTTTTTTCAGCCAGCTCAGCCCCATTGTATCCTATGGGGAAATCATGCACAAGCACGTTTTTCCAGCTTACTGCTATCGTAAGCAACGCTGGTATTGAGGGTTGAAGTGGAGCTAAATTTGCTCAAATCACTTTTCTGAGGCTAACGCAGCCATTCAGAAAACTCGTAATACCAGCGTTGGCTTAAGGGAGCGCTGGAAAAAAAGGCTCGTTAGCCCCGCAAGTTTTTACCGACAAAACTCGTAATCTAGGCGATTAAATGGTCAATTAAAAAATGTAAAAAAAATTAAAAAATAATTTTAAATAATATAAATACAGTACATAGATATACACAAACACACACATGCATACACGCCCTGCTGTGCAAATGTGTTAGCCAGGTGCTGTAAAGTAAGAATGTTTTCAAAAATAGAAATGTTAATAGTTTATTTTTGCCAATTAATAAAATGCAAAGTGAATAAACAGAAGGAAAATCTAAATCAAATCAATATTTGGCGTGGTCACCATTTGCCTTCTCAACAGCATCTATTCTTCTAGATATGATACACTTGCACACAGTTTTTTTAAGGAACTAAGCAGGTTTGTTGTTCCAAACATCTTGGAGAACTAAACACAGTTCTGTGGATTTAGGTAGACTCAGTTGCTTCTGTCTCTTCATATAATCCTAGACTTGTTGATGTTTAGATCAGAGCTCTGTGGTTGCCAGACCATATCTTCCAGGACTCCTTGTTTTTTTTTACATTGAAGATAGTTTTGCTGCTTTTAATATTTATAGTTACACCAATACAGGATATCATGCTCACCAATGTAAACCATTAGCAATGCAGATAAACAATATTTACCTCCCCAACACATTTTTAAATATGTATGCAAAATAGTTTATGTAAATGTTGGTAACTGTAAAAAAAGAATACATTTGCAAGTCTATCTGTTATGGTAAAGTAGACTCACATAAAGGAGTCTCTAGTATTGTATGGTGTATTGTAGAGGGGTGGTGAGGATTTGTTTCCTATATTTAGGCCCAGCATGTGGAATTCATAAAGACTCTGCTGCCCATGTGAAGTCTTTGGTCCATGTCTCGCTATTTCAGCTGGCAAGATTTCTCTTTAAAAGCTTTCAAATTTTTTATTTTTCCTTATGTTAGAGTGGATTGTTTAATAGAGGGAGATTTTATTTATGTATTTAGTTTTTGGTTTTAATTATTTGCGTATTTGTGATGCAGTTATTCTTCTATGCGTAGAGAGGTGTATGGCTACAATATATATGCTGCTCCATTGATTTTTAATGGATAGTGAATTGCAACCCATAAATGTGAATTCAGTCATTTTTGAGATATTAATTTTATGAATTGGTTTTATTAAATCTAGGCCATTACACGTCTCACTAGATTTTATTCCCCCCCTTAAACCATAATAGAGGTATTTTTTTATTTTTCTAATTATTTGTAAAAAAAAACTTTGCATTACGGATCTACGATGTAAAATTTAGGACGTACTTGCTCCTCCAAAACCTTGTCATTTGTAAAGCTCCCTCCTTCCTCCTATAAAACTCCATGCCCCTCCTTCCTTCTCCATCCTGTAGAACTCCCTCCTCCATCATCTAAAACTCCATGCTCCCTCCTTTAAAACTCCCTCCTCCATGAACTAAAACTACATGCTCTTTCCTGTAAAACTCCCTCGCTCCTCCTCTATCCTGTAAAACTCCCTCCTCCATCCTCTAAAACTCCATGCTCCCTCCTTTAAAACTCCCTCCATCCTGTAAACTCCCTCCTCCATCCACTAAAACTACATGCTCTTTCCATTAAAACTCCCTCCTTCCTCCTCCATCCTGTAAAACTCCCTCCTCCATCCACTAAAACTCCATGCTTTTTACTGTAAAACTCCCACCTTCCTCCTCCACCCTCTAAAACTTCTTGCTCCCTCCACTGAAACTCCCTCCTTCCTCCTCCCTCGTATAAAACTGCCTGCTTTCTGCTTCATCCACCCTGCTACATGCTGCCTCCTCCCTCTTTTGTCCTCCTTTCTTCATGCTGCCTCCTCAATGCACCTCCCCTGTCTCCTAACAAAAGAAATAGCCAAAAGGAACAAACCTTGGAAGATAAAAGCTTGATATCCACCTTATGCATTGGCTCAAATTGAGGAGCCTGCAAAACCTTTAAAATCAGATTAAGACTCCAGAGAGGAGAACTTAGTTTAATTACAGGCTTAATCCTGACCAAGGCCAAGCCGGACCAATTAATATCATCTTGTCTGATCCTGGCAATCACCCTTGGCAGAAAAATCAGAGGAGGAAAAATATAAGCTAGATCAAAAACCATGGAGCTACTAGAGTATCCACAAATTCTGCCTGAGGATCCCTGAGATGCTATCAGATCTATCTCTGGGAGACCCTGAAAACCCACAATCTGATCGAAAACATCCAGATGTAGAGACCATTCCCCTGGATGCAGGGATTAACCACTGAGAAAATCCACTTCCCATCTGCTCACCCCTGGAATAGAATTGTCCTCTGCCCAAGAAAGGATTCAAAATACTTCCTTCATTGCTAATTAACTGTTGAGTTCCTCCCTGATGATGGATATATGCTACTTCTGTAATGTTGTCTGACTGAAAATGTAGATGAGACTCCCTTTTCTATCAGGACCCACTCTGAAGGGCCTTGAAAATTCCATGGAGTTCCAAAACATTATTGGTAACCTTGCTTCCTGAGGAGACCAAACCCTCTGTGTTCTCTAAGACACCCAGACTGCACCCCAGCCTGAAAGACTTGCATCTGTCATGATCACAGTCCAGAATGGAG
Organism: Bombina bombina; assembly: GCF_027579735.1. Classification (NCBI taxonomy): domain Eukaryota; kingdom Metazoa; phylum Chordata; class Amphibia; order Anura; family Bombinatoridae; genus Bombina; species Bombina bombina. The sequence goes on along the minus strand of NC_069500.1, from coordinate 428,323,237 downwards.
TCCCTTAAATAATAGACTGATTAACCAAAAAAAATCTCTGCGAAAGCTGAGCATGATCCCTGCACCATTGCCAGAGCATACAAAGCTGAAAAGGCCTCATGTGAATCTGAGCAAACGGATCTATTAGGAAAATAAATAAGAGGTTATTTCCTTGCCACATGTGTACTGCATGTATATATAGTTGTAAAAAATAGACTATTAAGATCACCAACACAGGTAAAATGTTCAAAATTTTCAAAATTAAATAACAAATTTGATGTACTGATAGGAATGTAATATATCTTATTCAATGTCCACGTTCAAAGCAATATTTAGGGCAAATGATGCAGCCTGTCAGGGATCGAATAAGACAGCATTTATTTAATATTAGACATGGTAATAAGGACCATCTTTTATCTAGGCATTTTAGGGAAATCCATAACCAAAATCTGTAAGGTTTAACATATTGGGCTTTATACAAAGTTTTAAAAGATATTCATGGAGGAAGTATAGAGAGTAAACTATTATATAAGGAAGCACAACTTATATTTGACTTTAGGACACTAGACCCTATTGGTCTTAATATGGAATTAGATTTTAAAACACATTGTATAAATTATTGTGTTGAGTGAAAATCTTATTTATAAATGTAAGTGATGTTCATAATGTTTATTTTAAAATTCCTATTTTAAATTTAATTTAATTTTATAATGATAAAAAAATTCCAATATAGGTTATTCTTATTAATTAGTATGATAAGGGGGTAACCAAAAAACGGAAGTGAGGTCAAGGAATGCTAATAGAAAGGGAAGATGGATCATCTTGATAAAGGCTGCTGAGACAGCTGAAATACGTAGATGCGTTCCCCTTAATTGTCCTAATTAGAATCACACTACTGAACATTAATATATTTGTTTAGCATGACTGTAGCAAACATTGCTAAACAGAAAACACTGTTAACGTTGAAGGCAAAAAGGTTTGTTACATCCTACTGCCTATTGTGCAAAATACCCCAGCCGATATAGTGGAGGAGGCATGTCTCAAGTAAATACAGCATATCCAGCTGGTCGGTGACGTTATAAGTCAGAGAAGTTTAAGATGCCGGTAGGGGTTTAGTGGGGCATTGCAATTGATCAGAAGTGTCGAGAACAGAGCATCTGCCAATAGCGCTGTGGATTTACTGGATGTTAAATCAGAAACAAAAGTCGCCACATCAAAGGACCAGTACATAAAGTAGATTTGCATAAACAACAAATGCATGATAAAAAGACAATGCAAAATCACTTAGGGGCATATTTATCAATGTGCGAGCGGACATTATATGAAGTAGCGTATCATGTCCGGCGCACATCGATAAATGCCGACAGCATACGCTGTCTGCATTTATTATTTCACCAGAACTGCTGGTGCAATGCCGCCCCCTGCAGATTTGCGGCCAATGGGCCACTAGCAGGGGGTGTCAATCAACCCGATCGTATTCAATCGGGTTGATTTCTGTTTGCGGCCTCAGAGCAGGCGGACAAGTTATGAAGCAGCGGTCTTTATACGGAGCTTGATAAATATGCCCCCTAGTCTGAACTTCAAATGAGTAGTAAATTTTTTTCTGATAAATTTCAAAGTTATGTCTATTTCCACTCCTCCTGTATCATGTGACAGCCACCAGCCAATCACAAATGCATATACGTATATTCTGTGAATTCTTGCACATGCGCAGTAGGAGCTGAATCAAAAAGTGTAAATATAAAAAGACTGTGCACATTTTGCTAAAGAAAGTAAATTGGAACGTTGTTTAAAATGCATGTTCTATCTGAATCATAAAAGTTTAATTTTGAATTGCGTGTCCCTTTAACCCCTTACTGACCAGACCATTTTTCAATTTTCTTACCGTTTGGGACCAGGGCTATTTTTACATTATATACCGTTTTTCTCGCCATTAAATGGACTTTCTAAAGATACCATTATTTTAATCATAGCTTATAATTTACTATAAAAATATGATGAAAAAATGGAAAAAAATACGCTTTTTCCAACTTTGACTCCCAAAATCTGTTACACATCTATAACCACCAAAAAACACCCATGCTAAATAGTTTCTAAATTTTGTCCTGAGTTTAGAAATACCCAATGTTTACATGTTCTTTGATTTTTTTGCAAGTTATAGGGCACTAAATAAAAGTATCACTTTGCTATTTCCAAACCATTTTTTTTTTTCAAAATTAGCGATAGTTACATTGTAACACTGATATCTTTCAGGAATATCTCTTGACATGTATATATATTTTTTTAGTGGACAACCCAAAGTATTGATCTAGGCCCATTTTGGTATATTTCATGCCACCATGAAATATACATTTCGCTCCCCCCCCCCCCCCGCACGCTCTCGCGTGCACTGGATGAAGAGGATCCGGAAGTGATCCAGCAATGGGCCGCCCACCCGCCTCCCTGCTACGGCTCCCACCCACCAAAGATCGGCACCATCGCTGGCCGATGCAGAGAGGGCCACAGAGTGTCTCTCTCTGCGTCGGTGGATAAAAAATGGTATTGCATTAAAAAATAATATTGCAGTGATGCCTCAATATCGAGGCATCACTGCAATACCTTGAAAGCATCTGGAAGCACGTCATTGGTCCTTAGGTGTATTTTTTTGTAGGACCGGTCTTAAACGTCCTTGGTCGTTAAGGCGTTAAGGTATCACCCCTGAGAGAACAGAGAAATACCAAGCAGTGACCTTTACGGTCTGAGGATTTTGTTCCTTAAAGCTATTTGGATTCAAGAACCATCAGGTTGAATTGCGCACAACATATCCAATCAAGTAAAGACTGTGAACCTTTATGTCTGTTTCACTTACTGAAATAATTTTACAGTAGAGAATTTCAATATTGAGACATTTAAATTAAAGCGCTTCAATATTGATTGTATTTTTTATATGATATTCAAATAACATATATGTATGAGGATTTATATACAATAAGGTTTTTTGCCTAGCCTGTTGGCTCCCCTGTCAATTGTTTTCTTGTTCCAGCAAATGGAATGGCATCCGAAGCAGCAATCATTAGGCCTAGAACTACTGAAGGACACAGAACAGACTGAAGATTCCAGCTGAAATTAGCTTCAGCCTTCTTTGTTCGATAAAATAGTTTTACATTGAGAATTGTGACTTTGGACTCTTTGGAAAATTGATTCTCCAATCATGCTGCTGAAGAAACAACAGAAGTCTGCTGGTGTGAGATACTCAAATAAAACAAAAACATATAGTGAAGTAAGTTTTAAAAAGTGATGATTCCCACGGTGATCCCACCAAGGTGTTACTCACACTTTTTAGAGCCACCCAAACTCTGGAGTAGACGCACACCTGGTTTTATACTGCCAGGTACCCAGTATAACTCCAATCGCTGACCACTGCTTTGAAAAATGACATTTATTTTAAAAACATATAAAAGTATAAAAAGCCACAGATTTACCACCACACACAAAGTCACTCGGGTATCTGTCCACATAAACTTGCAAGTGGGTGCGAAATCACAACAGCCTTTTTGGATGGATGTGGATAGCGTGCAGGTCTTGCTACACTCAAAACCGCTGTGTTAGTGATACACACGATACCTGTCCTGGTGACCGATAGTAGGGACGTGACTGTTACATTCCGATGTATGTTTTGCCGTAGATGTACGGCTTTTTCAAGGAAGTGAGATGGTGTGCATCCGCTCCTGTGGTGCTTTTGTATAGTAACTGATTCCTCCTAGTGGCAGTTGACAATTATGTCATCCGGAAGATCTTTAACAATCCTTCCTCCATTTTTGAAGATGGCATGTTCATTTAATAAAGACAAGAGAAGACAGAAGCGCCACATGGCCCAATATGTATACAGGGAGTGAACTCACATTTGTGAAAGCACCTCAATTAGTGCTATGGAGACAGTCTGTGATCTATTACAGTCACCCAGGAGACCAACTTCCGGTAATGATGTGGTGTCTGTATCAGAACGACAAAAAGAAACACAGGTGCCTATATGGCCTAGTATTGCCTTAACACAGGTGAATCAATGTGGTAGAAGGGAATGGTACTCAAAATAGTTGTAGCATCTCCTTTGATGCTATAGAGGCAGGATGGGATCAATATAGTCACCCACCAGACTTAATCATAGGCCAACTGGACACAGATGGAAATCCGGAAACACCAATGGTCAGGATAGACCCAGAAAAATTCCCTCTCAGCCAGAGGGATAAATGGCAAAAAAGATGGTAGCAAGTGTTCAGAGTATAAAATTGTTTTATTAAAATAATATAAACAAGGCAATGTGTTTCTCAGCTCTAAGCTGTTTCATCAGGCTTCAACATGATGAACATACAAAGAGAGAAGCGCTCTACCAGGAACGAACAACAGCTCAGTGGCTTGTTCTATGGCGATTTACCACCCGGAAGCAGCCTCTTTTAGACCAGTGTGCTTTTCACAGAAGAAAACTTTCCTGAAGTATATCAGTCTGATCCCGCCAAGTAAGGTCAGTCCAGCCCCGAAATACCAGGCAATTCTCCTCTGAACAAGGAACATGACAACCCCAGACGATCGTTTCGGCCTCCTATGGGCCTCGTCAGTGAGGTGCAGCCACATTCCTCTAAGCACACTGGGCAAGGAGTCCACGTCTGGTTTCCCCCATCACCCATAGGGAGACTTCCCCAGGGTCATAATAATTTGCATACAATGAGAGAAGCGCTCTACCAGGAACGAACAACAGCTCAGTGGCTTGTTCTATGGCGATTTACCACCCGGAAGCAGCCTCTTTTAGACCAGTGTGCTTTTCACAGAAGAAAACTTTCCTGAAGTATATCAGTCTGATCCCGCCAAGTAAGGTCAGTCCAGCCCCGAAATACCAGGCAATTCTCCTCTGAACAAGGAACATGACAACCCCAGACGATCGTTTCGGCCTCCTTTGGGCCTCGTCAGTGAGGTGCAGCCACATTCCTCTAAGCACACTGGGCAAGGAGTCCACGTCTGGTTTCCCCCATCACCCATAGGGAGACTTCCCCAGGGTCATAATAATTTGCATACAAAGAGAGAAGTGCTCTACAAGGAACGAACAACAGCTCAGTGGCTTGTTCTATTGCGATTTACCACCCGGAAGCAGCCTCTTTTAGACCAGTGTGCTTTTCACAGAAGAAAACTTTCCTGAAGTATATCAGTCTGATCCCGCCAAGTAAGGTCAGTCCAGCCCCGAAATACCAGGCAATTCTCCTCTGAACAAGGAATATGACAACCCCAGACGATCGTTTCGGCCTCCTATGGGCCTCGTCAGTGAGGTGCAGCCACATTCCTCTAAGCACACTGGGCAAGGAGTCCACGTCTGGTTTCCCCCATCACCCATAGGGAGACTTCCCCAGGGTCATAATAATTTGCATACAAAGAGAGAAGCGCTCTACCAGGAACGAACAACAGCTCAGTGGCTTGTTCTATGGCGATTTACCACCCGGAAGCAGCCTCTTTTAGACCAGTGTGCTTTTCACAGAAGAAAACTTTCCTGAAGTATATCAGTCTGATCCCGCCAAGTAAGGTCAGTCCAGCCCCGAAATACCAGGCAATTCTCCTCTGAACAAGGAACATGACAACCCCAAACGATCGTTTCGGCCTCCTATGGGCCTCGTCAGTGAGGTGCAGCCACATTCCTCTAAGCACACTGGGCAAGGAGTCCACGTCTGGTTTCCCCCATCACCCATAGGGAGACTTCCCCAGGGTCATAAAAATTTGCATACAAAGAGAGAAGCGCTCTACCAGGAACGAACAACAGCTCAGTGGCTTGTTCTATGGCGATTTACCACCCGGAAGCAGCCTCTTTTAGACCAGTGTGTTTTTCACAGAAGAAAACTTTCCTGAAGTATATCAGTCTGATCCCGCCAAGTAAGGTCAGTCCAGCCCAAAAATACCAGGCAATTCTCCTCTGAACAAGGAACATGACAACCCCAGATGATCGTTTCGGCCTCCTATGGGCCTCGTCAGTGAGGTGCAGCCACATTCCTCTAAGCACACTGGGCAAGGAGTCCACGTCTGGTTTCCCCCATCACCCATAGGGAGACTTCCCCAGGGTCATAATAATTTGCATACAAAGAGAGAAGCGCTCTACCAGGAACGAACAACAGCTCAGTGGCTTGTTCTATGGCGATTTACCACCCGGAAGCAGCTTCTTTTAGACCAGTGTGCTTTTCACAGAAGAAAACTTTCCTGAAGTATATCAGTCTGATCCCGCCAAGTAAGGTCAGTCCAGCCCCGAAATACCAGGCAATTCTCCTCTGAACTCGCTTCTCTCTTTGTATGCAAATTATTATGACCCTGGGGAAGTCTCCCTATGGGTGATGGGGGGAACCAGACGTGTACTCCTTGCCAGTGTGCTTAGAGGAATGTGGCTGCACCTCACTGACGAGGCCCATAGGAGGCCGAAACGATCGTCTGGGGTTGTCATGTTCCTTGTTCAGAGGAGAATTGCCTGGTATTTCGGGGCTGGACTGACCTTACTTGGCGGGATCAGACTGATATACTTCAGGAAAGTTTTCTTCTGTGAAAAACACACTGGTCTAAAAGAGGCTGCTTCCGGGTGGTATATCGCCATAGAACAAGCCACTGAGCTGTTGTTCATTCCTGGTAGAGCGCTTCTCTCTTTGTATACAAATTATTATGACCCTGGGGAAGTCTCCCTGTGGGTGATGGGGGAAACCAGACGTGGACTCCTTGCCCAGTGTGCTTAGAGGAATGTGGCTGCACCTCACTGACGAGGCCCATAGGAGGCCGAAACGATCGTCTGGGGTTGTCATGTTCCTTGTTCAGAGGAGAATTGCCTGGTATTTCGGGGCTGGACTGACCTTACTTGGCGGGATCAGACTGATATACTTCAGGAAAGTTTTCTTCTGTGAAAAGCACACTGGTCTAAAAGAGGCTGCTTCCGGGTGGTAAATCGCCATAGAACAAGCCACTGAGCTGTTGTTCGTTCCTGGTAGAGCGCTTCTCTCTTTGTATGCAAATTATTATGACCCTGGGGAAGTCTCCCTATGGGTGATGGGGGAAACCAGACGTGGACTCCTTGCCCAGTGTGCTTAGAGGAATGTGGCTGCACCTCACTGACGAGGCCCATAGGAGGCCGAAACGATCGTCTGGGGTTGTCATGTTCCTTGTTCAGAGGAGAATTGCCTGGTATTTCGGGGCTGGACTGACCTTACTTGGCGGGATCAGACTGATATACTTCAGGAAAGTTTTCTTCTGTGAAAAGCACACTGGTTTAAAAGAGGCTGCTTCCGGGTGGTAAATCGCCATAGAACAAGCCACTGAGCTGTTGTTCGTTCCTGGTAGAGCGCTTCTCTCTTTGTATGCAAATTATTATGACCCTGGTGAAGTCTCCCTATGGGTGATGGGGGAAACCAGACGTGGACTCCTTGCCCAGTGTGCTTAGAGGAATGTGGCTGCACCTCACTGACGAGGCCCATAGGAGGCCGAAACGATCGTCTGGGGTTGTCATGTTCCTTGTTCAGAGGAGAATTGCCTGGTATTTCGGGGCTGGACTGACCTTACTTGGCGGGATCAGACTGATATACTTCAGGAAAGTTTTCTTCTGTGAAAAGCACACTGGTCTAAAAGAGGCTGCTTCCGGGTGGTAAATCGCCATAGAACAAGCCACTGAGCTGTTGTTCGTTCCTGGTAGAGCGCTTCTCTCTTTGTATGCAAATTATTATGACCCTGGGGAAGTCTCCCTATGGGTGATGGGGGAAACCAGACGTGGACTCCTTGCCCAGTGTGCTTAGAGGAATGTGGCTGCACCTCACTGACGAGGCCCATAGGAGGCCGAAACGATCGTCTGGGGTTGTCATGTTCCTTGTTCAGAGGAGAATTGCCTGGTATTTCGGGGCTGGACTGACCTTACTTGGCGGGATCAGACTGATATACTTCAGGAAAGTTTTCTTCTGTGAAAAGCACACTGGTCTAAAAGAGGCTGCTTCCGGGTGGTAAATCCCCATAGAACAAGCCACTGAGCTGTTGTTCGTTCCTTGTAGAGCGCTTCTCTCTTTGTATGAAAATTATTATGACCCTGGGGAAGTCTCCCTATGGGTGATGGGGGAAACCAGACGTGGACTCCTTGCCCAGTGTGCTTAGAGGAATGTGGCTGCACCTCACTGACGAGGCCCATAGGAGGCCGAAACGATCGTCTGGGGTTGTCATGTTCCTTGTTCAGAGGAGAATTGCCTGGTATTTCGGGGCTGGACTGACCTTACTTGGCGGGATCAGACTGATATACTTCAGGAAAGTTTTCTTCTGTGAAAAGCACACTGGTCTAAAAGAGGCTGCTTCCGGGTGGTAAATCGCCATAGAACAAGCCACTGAGCTGTTGTTCGTTCCTGGTAGAGCGCTTCTCTCTTTGTATGCAAATTATTATGACCCTGGGGAAGTCTCCCTATGGGTGATGGGGGAAACCAGACGTGGACTCCTTGCCCAGTGTGCTTAGAGGAATGTGGCTGCACCTCACTGACGAGGCCCATAGGAGGCTGAAACGATCGTCTGGGGTTGTCATGTTCCTTGTTCAGAGGAGAATTGCCTGGTATTTCGGGGCTGGACTGACCTTACTTGGCGGGATCAGACTGATATACTTCAGGAACGTTTTCTTCTGTGAAAAGCACACTGGTCTAAAAGAGGCTGCTTCCGGGTGGTAAATCGCCATAGATCAAGCCACTGAGCTGTTGTTCGTTCCTGGTAGAGCGCTTCTCTCTTTGTATTCAACATGATGAAGCCTGATGAAACAGCTTAGAGCTGAGAAACGCGTTGCCTTGTTTATATTATTTATATATACATGTCAGGAAAAAACTTCCTTTGGGAGGCCTCACCCTGAAACCTATTTGGTAACCCTGAGAGACTATGTTCAGAACCCAGGAATCCTGAACAGACTGGAACCAAGCCTCTTGAAAAAGGAATAAACTGCCCCCTACCAGAATATCTGGATCGGGGGTGCACATTCATGCTGATGAGGTTTCTTAGATTTAGATCTGTTCTAATTTGAACTTGGCTTCTATTCTGAATTGGAAGATCCTTGTTTTTGAGATGAGGAAGATTTCTGTTCCTTGTTCTGAAAAAGAAACAAAAAGATTAGGAGCTTTAAATTTACCCTTAGACTTATTGTCTTGAGGAAGATCTCCCTTACCTCCTGTCACAGTAGAAATTATAGAATCTAACCCAGAACCAAACAACATCTTTCTGTGAAAGGAAAATGATAACATTTTGAATTTAGAAACTGTATAAGCTGACCAGAACTTTAACCACAAAGCCCTTCTAGAAAGAACTGCTGACATACTCTTAGAATTAAAGGGATAGGAAAGTCAAAAATTAACTTACATGATTCAGATAAAGCATGTAATTTTAAGACACTTTTAAATTCACTTCCATTTTCAAATGTGCTTTGTTCTCTTGGTATCATTTGTTGAAAAAGAATACACAAATATCCTACACTAGTGGGAGCAAGCTGCTTATTGGTGCACACATTTATCTCTTTTGATTGGTTAAATAGATGTGTTAAAGCTCCCGATGTTCCTTTAGCAAAGGATAACAAGAGAATGAAGCAAATTTGATAATATAAGTAATTTGGAAATTTGATTACAATTGTATGTTCTATCTAAATAAAAAAATAAATTTTGGGGGGTTTCCTGTCCCTTTAATTTTAATTATATCAATAAATGCATCACAAATAAAAGCATTGGCAGATTTCAACAGACCCAAAAGACTAACGGCTAGATTTGGAGTTTTGTCGGTAACGACCCGAAAAACTAACGCTGGCTTTTTTCTGGCCGCACCATAAAAATAACTCTGGTATTGAGAGTCCACATAAAGGCTGCGTTAGGCTCCAAAAAAGGAGCGTAGAGCATTTTTAACGCAGCTTCAACTCTCGATACCAGAGTTGCTTACGCAAGCGGCCAGCCTCAAAAACGTGCTCGTGCACGATTCTCCCATAGAAAACAATGGGGCTGTTTGAGCTGAAAACACCTGCAAAAAAGCCGCGTTCAGCTCCTAACGCAGCCCCATTGTTTGCTATGCGGAAACACTTCCTACGTCTGCACCTAACACTCTAACATGTACCCCGAGTCTAAACACCCCTAACCTTACACTTATTAACCCCTAATCTGCCGCCCCCGCTATCGCTGACCCCTGCATATTATTATTAACCCCTAATCTGCCGCTCCGTAAACCGCCGCTACTTACATTATCCCTATGTACCCCTAATCTGCTGCCCTAACATCGCCGACCCCTATATTATATTTATTAACCCCTAATCTGCCCCCCACAACGTCGCCTCCACCTGCCTACACTTATTAACCCCTAATCTGCCGAGCGGACCTGAGCGCTACTATAATAAAGTTATTAACCCCTAATCTGCCCTCCCTAACATCGCAGACACCTAACTTCAATTATTAACCCCTAATCTGCCGATTGGAGCTCACCGCTATTCTAATAAATGTATTAACCCCTAAAGCTAAGTCTAACCCTAACACTAACACCCCCCTAAGTTAAATATAGTTTACATCTAACGAAATTAATTATCTCTTATTAAATAAATTATTCCTATTTAAAGCTAAATACTTACCTGTAAAATAAATCCTAATATAGCTACAATATAAATTATAATTATATTATAGCTATTTTAGGATTAATATTTATTTTACAGGTAACTTTGTATTTATTTTAACCAGGTACAATAGCTATTAAATAGTTAAGAACTATTTAATAGTTACCTAGTTAAAATAATTACAAAATTACCTGTAAAATAAATCCTAACCTAAGTTACAATTAAACCTAACACTATACTATCATTAAATTAATTAAATAAAATACCTACAATTACCTACAATTAAACCTAACACTACACTATCAATAAATAAATTAAATACAATTCCTACAAATAACTACAATGAAATAAACTAACTAAAGTACAAAAAATAAAAAAGAACTAAGTTACAAAAAAATAAAAAAATATTTACAAACATAAGAAAAATATTACAACAATTTTAAACTAATTACACCTACTCTAAGCCCCCTAATAAAATAACAAAGACCCCCAAAATAAAAAATGCTCTACCCTATTCTAAATTACTAAAGTTCAAAGCTCTTTTACCTTACCAGCCCTGAACAGGGCCCTTTGCGGGGCATGCCCCAAGAAGTTCAGCTCTTTTGCCTGTAAAAAAAAAACCATACAATACCCCCCCCCCCCAACATTACAACCCACCACCCACATACCCCTAATCTAACCCAAACCCCCCTTAAATAAACCTAACACTAAGCCCCTGAAGATCTTTCTACCTTATCTTCACCATACCAGGTTCACCGATCTGTCCTGAAGAGCTCCTCCGATGTCCTGATCCAAGCCCAAGTGGGGGGCTGAAGAGGTCCATGATCCGGATGAAGTCTTCATCCAAGCGGGAGCTGAAGAGGTCCATGATCCGGATGAAGTCTTCATCCAAGCGGGAGCTGAAGAGGTCCATGATCCGGATGAAGTCTTCTATCAACGGCATCTTCAATCTTCTTTCTTCGGGAGCCATCATCTTCCATCCGACGCGGAACATCCTCTTCTCCCGACGCCTACTAGCCGAATGACGGTTCCTTTAAGGGACGTCATCCAAGATGGCGTCCCTCGAATTCCGATTGGCTGATAGGATTCTATCAGCCAATCGGAATTAAGGTAGGAATATTCTGATTGGCTGATGGAATAAGCCAATCAGAATCAAGTTCAATCCGATTGGCTGATCCAATCAGCCAATCAGATTGAGCTTGCATTCTATTGGCTGTTCCGATCATTGAAGATGCCGTTGATAGAAGACTTCATCCGGATCTTGGACCTCTTCAGCTCCCGCTTGGATGAAGACTTCATCCGGATCATGGACCTCTTCAGCTCCCGCTTGGATGAAGACTTCATCTGGATCATGGACCTCTTCAGCCCCCCGCTTGGGCTTGGATCAGGACATCGGAGGAGCTCTTCAGGACGGATCGGTGAACCTGGTATGGTGAAGATAAGGTAGGAAGATCTTCAGGGGCTTAGTGTTAGGTTTATTTAAGGGGGGTTTGGGTTAGATTAGGGGTATGTGGGTGGTGGGTTGTAATGTTGGGGGGGGTATTGTATGTTTTTTTTTTTACAGGCAAAAGAGCTGAACTTCTTGGGGCATGCCCCGCAAAGGGCCCTGTTCAGGGCTGGTAAGGTAAAAGAGCTTTGAACTTTAGTAATTTAGAATAGGGTAGGGCATTTTTTATTTTGGGGGTCTTTGTTATTTTATTAGGGGGCTTAGAGTAGGTGTAATTAGTTTAAAATTGTTGTAATATTTTTCTTATGTTTGTAAATATTTTTTTATTTTTTGTAACTTAGTTCTTTTTTATTTTTTTGTACTTTAGTTAGTTTATTTCATTGTAGTTATTTGTAGGAATTGTATTTAATTTATTTATTGATAGTGTAGTGTTAGGTTTAATTGTAGGTAATTGTAGGTATTTTATTTAATTAATTTAATGATAGTATAGTGTTAGGTTTAATTGTAACTTAGGTTAGGATTTATTTTACAGGTAATTTTGTAATTATTTTAACTAGGTAACTATTAAATAGTTCTTAACTATTTAATAGCTATTGTACCTGGTTAAAATAAATACAAAGTTACCTGTAAAATAAATATTAATCCTAAAATAGCTATAATATAATTATAATTTATATTGTAGCTATATTAGGATTTATTTTACAGGTAAGTATTTAGCTTTAAATAGGAATAATTTATTTAATAAGAGATAATTAATTTCGTTAGATGTAAATTATATTTAACTTAGGGGGGTGTTAGTGTTAGGGTTAGACTTAGCTTTAGGGGTTAATACATTTATTAGAATAGCGGTGAGCTCCAGTCGGCAGATTAGGGGTTAATAATTGAAGTTAGGTGTCGGCGATGTTAGGGAGGGCAGATTAGGGTTTAATACTATTGATTATAGGGTTAGTGAGGCGGATTAGGGGTTAATAACTTTATTATAGTAGCGCTCATGTCCGCTCGGCAGATTAGGGGTTAATAAGTGTAGGTAGGTGGAGGCGACATTGTGGGGGGCAGGTTAGGGGTTAATAAATATAATACAGGGGTCGGCGGTGTTAGGGGCAGCAGATTAGGGGTACATAAGGATAACGTAGGTGGCGGTCGGCAGATTAGGGGTTACAAAAAATTATTCGAGTGTCGGCGATGTGGGGGGACCTCGGTTTAGGGGTACATAGGTAGTTTATCGGTATAAGTGTACTTTAGAGTACAGTAGTTAAGAGCTTTATAAACCGGCGTTAGCCCAGAAAGCTCTTAACTACTGACTTTTTTCCTGCGGATGGAGTTTTGTCGTTAGATGTCTAACGCTCACTTCAGACACAACTCTAAATACCGGAGTTAGAAAGATCCCATTGAAAAGATAGGATACGCAATTTACGTAAGGGGATCTGCGGTATGGAAAAGTCGCGGATGAAAAGTGAGCGTTAGACCCTATTTTGAGTGACTCCAAATACCGGAGGTAGCCTAAAACCAGCGTTAGGAGCCTCTAACGCTGGTTTTCACGGCTAACGCCAAACTCCAAATCTAGGCCTAAGAGAATCTGTACTAGCAAAATCATCATCCGAAAACTGCTCAGAAAGACTATCCATCCAAAAGAAGCTGCAGCCACACAGGCAACTCTAACTGCAGGTTTAAAAAGAAAACATTCCTATCAAAGGATTTCAATTTCCTATCCATATGATCCTTAAATGAATAACTACCTTTCAAAGGAATGGTAGTACGCCTAGCCAAGGTAGAAATAGCTCCATCTACTTTAGGAACTGTTTCCCGCAGCTCAACATTAGAGGCTAGCAAAAATAATACATTTTCTTAAACCTAGCCGAAGGATTAAAAGGGCTACCAGGCTTAGACCAATCCTTAGAAACTATCTCAGAGACAGCATTAAGTACAGGAAAAATGTCTGGAGACTTAGCAGTAGATTTAAAAATCAAATCCAAACGTTTAACAGACGTGTCCTCCAGATCAGTGTCGTATTTAGGTTTTGTGCTGCCCTAGGCACTCAAAATTCTGCTGCCCCCGTCCCCCATAATTTAGACCTTTTTTGGTCAGGGTGTAATGTGATCCCCCCCCCATGGCCTTATCAAAGTAAATGTTCCTGTCCAAGTGAGCGTGTGTGTGTGTGTGTGTGTGTAGTGCAGTGTGTGTGTATATGTGTGTATAAGAAGTGTGTATGTAGTGAGATTTAAAAAGTACTGCCCCCCCAAATCTGTCTTATAATCTTAAAAGAGCCAAAACATAAATATATACTCTAAATATTGTCCCTAGGCTATAGAGTACAATAATGTACAAAATAAATAGCCCAATAGGCTTAATTGAATGCAAGAATTATAAATAAAAAATGTACTTACCCATAGGCACCCAACTACTGGAAGATAAAGTGGACTCCAGTAGAAAGCCAAGCCAGTGCTGAAACATAACAGCAGAGGAAATGCAATAGAGTATACTGACGACCCAACAGGAGGAGGCGAAGAACAGGTCCCTGTGACACCTTTGGCAGGCTTGTGACTAAACCATAAGGTGTAATTGTGTCACTACACACTACCCTCTGTCAATCAGAAGCACTCTGAGGGGAAAATTGAGCCTCAACTCAATCTGAAAAACCCTCTCACAAAAGAACACCTGAAGCAGATTTATTCTTCACCTACCTCCAGCGGAGGCAAAAACAAGACTAGTTTCTAGTAATTCTCAGAAGTAATAGATTGCGGACTTTCACCACCTGTATGAAATAAATATCTATTTACAAATAAAAATAAAATGTTCTCATTTTCTATATGTGAAGAACATTGGAATGTAAAATATTCATAATTTCCCACTGCTTTAGCTCAGTTAGCCTAATGTGGTGTCGGGTTAGCGCGCAAGCGTTAAGTGTTAGGATACTTTTTTAATGTTCTACATTGAAGTCTTTGGTAGAAGAAGTTAACGCGGTTGCGATATCCGAATTCCTGAAGTTAGCATGCCACTTTTAATCTGGCCCATAAAGTATTTTACTTCTTGCAATATGTATGCCACTTGTACCCACAACTAGCCTGAACTCAGAATTGTGTATCTAGGCTTTTTATGTATGCTGTTGAAGGATTTTATATAGAGATTGATTTATTGCTTAAAGTGAAATGTATGCGATTAAAGTTGAAATTTTAGCTATTTTGGATAGAGGTACTTGAATTTTTCTGGGTGATACATGTTTTCTTGTGTTCACAACAGATACACAAAGCTACCATTGCATGTATTTTTACTTCCCCCCTCATCATCTGCTCTTTTTCCTGTCTCTCCTACTACTGTAGGTGGTTTGTCCATTGCAATTCCTGGAGAGTTACGTGGATACCAGCTGGCACATGGGCTTCATGGCAAGTTGCCTTGGAAACGGTTAATTGAGCCCAGCATCAAGTTGGCACAGGAAGGGTTTCCAGTAGGGTTGGGGTTGTCCCAGGGCCTGAATTCAAGCAGCAGTACCATTGAGAAGGATCCAGCTCTCTGGTAAGGCTGCATTTATTTTTTTAAGTTTTGCTCTCTTTTTACATGAGTCGGGTTAGTGCGCAAATGATAACTCTTTACTTTTAACTTGTAATACGAGCGCAACCAGACACGTGCAAAATGCTTACTTCTAGCGCAGTTAACGCTCGAAATGGATCTTAAATAATGCTCCACTTGTAATCTGGCTCTTAAGACTTGAGGAGATAACTTCTTAGGGCTGTACCTAATAACATTTTCTAGTAGGTAAGAAAAAAGGAAATCTATCAAATCTAGAAAAACCCCAACCTGTTGGGTATGAAAAGCCCTAAAATAAACCTAAAGGGAGTATAAAATCAATTATAAGTAAACAAGCAATTGACTCTCCTGTCTCAATATCTTACACCCAATCTAAAATCAACTAGTAGCATGTCACAAATAATAAGCACATATGTTTATGTATGCAAAAAAATAAGTAAAAGCCATTTGCAGCCCTTTGTGTAACTGTACTTTTTAAGTGTATTTATGTTGTGTTTAATGCAACTTTTTTCTTCCCCTACCCTTTACGTGAGCTCTAAAGTTGCTCTAACTTGATGAGCATAAATCGCAATTGCGCTCGAACACACAATTTTTTTTTCATGATTCAGATAGAGAATACATTATTTAAAAACGTTCAAATTGACTTTGTTCCTATGGTTTCCTTTGTTGAAGAGTATACCTAGGTAGGTAGCATGCACATATCTGGAGAACTATATTACAGATGTTTTGGAAGAATGATTTTGAGCTCTATTGGGCAGCAATGTTTGCACAATATATTATAAGATAGTTAAAAGCATTTTTGCAAAACTACTGCAATAAATATAGCGCTCCAGACGTGGAAAAATTCGGGGTTTGTCCCTTTGATTTTTCATCATTAGTCATATCCCTAGTATAGTCATTCTTGAAATGTTGGCTGTATTGAAAATTGATCTAAATGCCCATGGCAATCATTTGATGCATCCTGGTGTTAAGTTGTTTTTTGTATGACTATTTGTTTTACTGTAATCCTCTTGGTTATGACCTGTATATGTATCTTCTTATCCCCTTCTCCTCCCTAGTGAGGTGTTCTGTGGTGCAGATGGGAAGGTGTTACAAATGGGAGATACTGTGAAGTTGCCTAAATTGGCTCACACTTTGCAAGTCCTGGCCAATGAGGGAGCTGATGCTTTCTACACAGGTTCTCTATCCAAACAAGTGGTGAAAGACATACAGAATGCAGGTGAGCACGGAAAGGGGAGGAACAAGTGTGTAATTAGAGGTGAGCTTATTGGGATACAAAGGTTATTTTTCCCTTTTAACTACGTTCCCACCACACATTGTATTGCAGGGGGCATCATCACTGAGGAGGATCTGAGTGGATATCAGCCAGAGCGTGAACAGGAACCGCTCTCCTACCAGCTTGGAGATTACACATTGATTAGTCCTAGTGCTCCACTGAGTGGCCCTGTTCTGGGCCTTATCCTCAATATTCTAAAAGGTGAGAACTCTTAAGGAAAGATATCCAGGGTGGGTAACAGTGCAGAGGAAAGATACAGAATGCTACTAAATATCCTGATTTGGGGAGATGACATGGTGTAAATGTACACAAAAGACATAGGTCTAGATTACAAGTGGAGCTCTAACTGTTGTGTGCAAGGGATATCGAGTTTTGTGCGTGTCGAAAATAGTGCACATATTACAAGTTGAATGTAAACGCGATTGTGAGAACCCAATTGCATTTTATGCTCGTCAGCTTAACGAGACTGAAATTGCATTAAGGGTAGTGTATTAATGAAAGGTTGCACTAACAACGAGGCCTACTTATCAAGCCGTTAACTTTCTTGCATTCGACAGCACCAATACGCTCGCCTGACATTGCCTAACATCGCGGCCCGCGTACCTGAATATGCTCTCCTTATTTATTAAAAAAAGCTGTCAAAAAGTCGTGCACCAAGTACGGGGCGATGAGCAGCAGACTGTTGTTAACTAACAGTCATCGATCTCGCTGCTATTCGGCTTTTTCTCAACTTTATTTATACCCTGTCACTAAACACCGCCACTATACTAAAATGTTTAACCCCTATCCCTCCGCTCCCTGACACCGCCGCAACTAAATAAAGTTATTAACCCCTATCACTCCGCTACCGGAGCCCACCGCAACTCTAATAAACTTATTAACCCCTATTCTGCCGCTCCCCGACAATGCCGCAACTAACTAAATGTATTAACCCCTATCCCTCCGCTCCCGGAGCCCACCGCAACTAAATAAATGTATTAACCCCTAAACCCCTGGCCTCCCACATCACTACCACTTACTAAACCTATTAACCCCTAAACCGCCAGCCCCCCACATCACCATAAACTAAATTAACCTATTAACCCCTAAACCTAACAACCCGCTAACTTTACATTAAAATTATATCATCCCTATCTTATAATACATTTAAACTTACCTTTAGAATTAAATTAAACTATATTAAACTATTATTAATCTATCCTAACTGTTATACTAAAATTACATTAAACTATTAATTAATCTACCCTAACTGTTATACTAAAATAACATTAAACTACAAATTAAATTAACTATATTACATATTTAAACACCTAACCCTACTCAAATAATTTAAATCTACTATTAAAAATTACAAAGTTACAAAAGAACTAACAACTAAGTTACATAAAATAACAAACACTAAGTTACAAAAAAATAAACACTGTTACACAAAATAAAAAATAAATTATCAACTATTTAAACTAATTACACCTAATCTAAGAGCCCTATGAAAATAAAAAAGCCCCCAAATAAAAAAAAAAACCTAGCTTACAATAAACTACCAATGGCCCTTAAAAGGGCCTTTTGCGGGGCATTGCCCCAAAGAAATCAGCTCTTTTACCTGTAAATAAAAATACAACACCCCCCCCCCCAACAGTAAAACCCACCACCCACACAACCAAACCCCCCAAATAAAATCCTATCTAAAAAATCTAAGCTCCCCATTGCCCTGAAAAGGGCATTTGTATGGGCATTACCCTTAAAAGGGCATTTAGCTCTTTTTCCTTGCCCAAACCCTAATCTAAAAATAAACCCTTAAAAAAGCCTAACACTAACCACCGAAGATCCACTTACAGTTTTTGAGGATCCGACATCCATCCTCAACGAAGCGGCAGAAGTCCTCATCGAAGCCGGCAGAAGTCTTCATCCAAGCCGGCAGAAGTCTTCATACAGACGGCAGAAGTCTTCATACAGACGGCAGAAGTCTTCATACAGACGGCAGAAGTCTTCATACAGACGGCAGAAGTCTTCATCCATCCGGCGCGGACCATCCTCTTCAATCTTTGTCTTCTTCCGGATGAAGTTTCCCTTTATATGACGTCATCCAAGATGGCGTCCCTTGAATTCCGATTGGCTGATAGATTTCTATCAGCCAATTGGAATTAAGGATGAAAAAATCCTATTGGCTGTTGCAATCAGCCAATAGGATTGAGCTTTCATCCTATTGGCTGATCCAATCAGCCAATAGAATGCAAGCTCAATCCTATTGGCTGATTGGATCAGCCAATAGGATGAAAGCTCAATCCTATTGGCTGATTGCAACAGCCAATAGGATTTTTTCAACCTTAATTCTGATTGGCTGATAGAAATCTATCAGCCAATCGGAATCTAAGGGATGCCACCTTGGATTACGTCATTTAAAGGGAAACTTCATTCAGAAGAAGACGTCAATTGAAGAGGATGCTCCGTGCCAGATGTCTTGAAGATGGAGCCGCTCTGCACCGGATGGATGAAGATAGAAGATGCCGTTTGGATGAAGACTTCTGCCGGCTTGGATGAAGACTTCTGCTGGCTTTGATGAGGACTTCTGCCTCCCCGTTGAGGATGGATGTCAGGTCTTCAAAAACTGTAAGTGGATCTTCGGGGGTTAGTGTTAGGTTTTTTTAAGGGTTTATTGGGTGGATTTTATTTTTAGCTTAGGGTTTGGGTGGAAAAAGAGCTAAATGCCCTTTTAAGGGCAATGCCCATACAAAAGCCCTTTTCAGGGCAATGGGGAGCTTATTTTTTTTTTAGATAGGATTATATTTGGGGGGATTGGTTGTGTGGGTGGTGGGTTTTACTGTTGGGGGGTATTTGTATTTTTTTTTACAGGTAAAAGAGCTGATTTCTTTGGGGCAAAGCCTTGCAAAAGGCCCTTTTAAGGGCCGTTGGTAGTTTATTGTAGGCTAGGGTTTTTTTTTTTATTTTGGGGGGGGCTTTTTTATTTTCATAGGGCTCTTAGATTAGGTGTAATTAGTTAAAATTTTTGATAATTTATTTTTTATTTTGTGTAACTTAGTGTTTGTTATTTTGTGTAATTTAGTTGTTAGTTTTTTGTAACTTTGTAATTTTTAATTGTAGATTTAAATTATTTGAGTAGGGTTAGGTGTTTAAATATGTAATTTAGTTAATTTAATTTGTAGTTTAATGTAATTTTAGTATAACAGTTAGGGTAGATTAATTATTAGTTTATTATAGTTTAATGTAATTTTAGTTAAACAGATAGGGTAGGTAATTAATAGTTTAATATAGTTTAATTTAAATTTATTATAAGACAGGGATGAGTTAATATTTAATGTAAAGTTAGCGGGTTGTTAGGTTTAGGGGTTAATAGCTTAATTTAGTTTATGGCAATGTGGGGGGCTGGCAGTTTAGGGGTAATAGGTTTAGTAAGTGGTAGTGATGTGGGAGGCCAGGGGTTTAGGGGTTAATAACTTTATTTAGTTGCGGTGGGCTCCGGGAGCGGCGGAATAGGGGTTAATATATTTATTTAGTTACGGCGGTGTCGGGGAGTGGCGGGATAGGGGTTAATAACTTTATGTAGGTGGCGGTGATGTAGGGGGTGGCAGATTAGGGGTGTTTAGACTCGGGGGTTATGTTAGGGTGTTAGGTGTAAACATAACTTTTATTCTCCCATAGAAATCAATGGGACATCGGGCAGCAGCGTACATAAGCTTTCACTGCTTTCAGACTCCCATTGATTCCTATAGAATCCGCGGCCTTCAGGGCGGCGGATTGAAAACCAGGTACGCTAGGCCGGAATAGTGGTGAGTGTACCTGTTAGAACTTTGATAACTTGCAAAAGTTGTCAGATAGTGCCGAATTTGCATTCGGAACATCTGTAATGACGTAAGCATCGATCTGTGTCGGACTGAGACCGGCGGATCGTATGTTATGTCACAGATTTCAACTTTTGCCAGTCTGAAGGCTTTGATAAATGAGGCGAATCAAGCTCGCCACAATTACACTGCGGAATTCCAGCGTATTTGCAGTTGACGGCTTGATAAATAGGCCTTAACAAATACATTGTAAATTACAGTTACACTCATATATAAAATTATTCATATAAATATTTTTTAAAAAAAAGTTATAATGGTTAAAAGGTATATGGTATAGTGCAAGGTGTCTAAATGCAAAGGGCTATATCTAAATATGTGTATGCATGCATATACTTTATATATACAATATATATATATATATATATATATATATATATATATATATATATATATATATATATATATATATATATAAAGCAAGACTGGCACCAGAAATAATACAAAATCCTGGTTAATATCCACCTGTAATTTCTTAGTGGTAACAGGTGGACAGTGCACAGAGGTATAAATTGTTTAAATACAGAAGATAAAAAGAGACGAACTGCGTCCTCAGGATAGGGGAAGTCTCATTATGCTACTATCCCCTACACTGTGCAATCCAGTACACCCTTATCTGGCACAAACCATTAAAGAATCAGTAGATAAAATCAGTACAATACTAGTGTAAAACAGCCAAATCTACATTTATTTATCCTTATAACATTATGCCACAAGCAGTAAGAGTCCACTACACTATAAATGAAGGGTACCCATTCTATCCTATCTGTTATTATCCAGAGTTGAATGATTCATCAAATTAATTATCTGTATCCCAATACCTTTTGATTTGAATTACATCCCACAAGTATGGCCCGCTAAAAAGCCTTCAATGTGCACCCCCATGGCTGTAATAGTCGTCGCTTGCATCTGTAAACGTTATAACATTGAAAGTACAGCTCTGTCCAGCAAGCAAATACCTCAGTAGGTAGGGTTAATAAAGCAAGGTAGTACAGTCCTTTGTCAAAACCCTCCAAATAGCACCCAAAGCAACGGAATATACTTTGCAAAGGAGCAATGCCTTTCTCAGCGTGGTTAGTTAAGCAGCGCCTGCAGTTCAATCTTACCCTCCTTTCGAATGTCCATATAATGTGCAATGTCCGTTACAGACTTACGTGGGGTCCCTGGTGACACATCGCTCTTTGCTTCTCCGATCTTACCTTTGTACCTTGGGTCAATGCAGGCCTTTTAGGTATTCATAATATGTCCAGTGGACCTGTTAGTAGTTATCTGCGTCAGCTACGTGCGTTTCACCCCTCCCCCAATCTGTACTGCCATTTCTAGAAAACTGTGTTGAAAATGAGACTTTATTAATTGACACAATACTAAGCCACAAGCAAATACATGAGGAATATTAGTTTCAAATTCACCCGATAGGCTGAGGAGGAAAGGAATTCCTCCTTAAAGGAATGACGAGGTGAAAGTACGTCATCAAATCAAGCCGGACGAAGCACCGTGCTGAGAGGGGTAAAACGCACGTAGCAGGCGCAGATAACTACTAACAGGTCCACTGGACATATTACGAATACCTAAAAGGCTTGCATTGACCCAAGGTACAAGGGTAAGATCGGAGAAGCAAAGAGCGATGTGTCACCAGGGACTCCACGTAAGTCTGTAACGGACATTGCACATGATATGGACATTCGAAAGGAGGGTAAGATTGATCGGCAGACGCTACTTAACTAACCACGCTGAGAAAGGCTTTGCTCCTTTGCAAATTATATTCCATTGCTTTGGGTGCTATTTGGAGAGTTTTGACAAAGGACTGTACTACCTTGCTTTATTAACCCTACCTACTGAAATATTTGCTTGCTAGCTAGACAGAGCTGTACTTTTAATGTTATAACGTTTACAGATGTAAGCGACGACTATTACAGTCGTGGGGGTGCACATTGAAGACTTATTAGCGGGCCATACTTGTGCGATGTAATTCAAATCAAGAGGTATTGGGATACAGATAATTAATTGGATGAATCATTCAACTCTGGATAATAACAGATAGGGAACTCGATACAATATGAATGGGTACCCTTCAATTATAGTCTAGTGGACTTTTTGAGACTCTTACTGCTTGTGGCATAATGTTATAAGGATAAATAAATGTAGATTTGGCTGTTTAACACTAGTATTGTACTGATTTTATCTATTGATTCTTTAATGGTTTGTGCCAGATAAGGGAGTACTGGATTGCACAGTGTAGGGGATAGTAGCATAATGAGACTCCCCCTACCCTGAAGACGCAGTTTGTCTCTTTTTATCTTCTGTATATATATAAATATATATAAATATATTTATGTGTGTGTGTGTGTGCATATGCATTTATGTATCTATGTGTTTTACTGTATATTTACTGTATATATGTAACATTCCAATGTTCTTCACATACAGGATAATGTAATTTTTATTTTAAATACATATTCCTATATATCTTAATATACCTATACCTGTATATCGGTTCCAGTAGATATATACGTAAAAATATCTATTTTATATTAAGATTATATATATATATATATATATATATATATATTGTATATATATATATATATATATATATCTTTAATTTTAAAAATGATATGTAAAATATGCATAACGCCCTTTGGGGTTCGCAATTTAGGTCCAACGAGGTGTCAGGTTAGGGCAAATGAAGAATTAGTTATCTTAAGGCACATTATTAAAATATTAAATAAAAGATATCAATAGTTATATATATATATTATAAATAATGTAAAATATTCTAAATAAGCTAAATAATATATATATATTTTTTCATTTTCTATAATAATTTTGAATAATTATAATTTATATTTTTTAACCCCTAAGCATGTTACGCATATTTTACAATCCTGTGTTCTTCATATAGAAAATGTTTTAATTTTTATGATTAAATATATATATATATATTATATATATAATACCTATATACAGTATATATAGCAATAGATATATAGGTATAATTATATACAGATATATATAGGAATATGTATTTACAATAAAATGTACATTATCCTGTATGTGAAGAACATGTGCTCTCCATTGAAGCCTATTGGGAGAATACGTTAACACTGTTGCAATATTGCTAAGTCCTTTGGTTAGCACTCGTCTGGTTTCACTCGCATGCCAACTTTTTATGTTTAACTTGTAATAAACACAATACCCAAAAAGTGCAAAAATAATTCTTCTAGCAAAGTTTACATTAAAGCGAATAGTGCACCTCTTGCAATCTGGCTTATAATAAGATACGTTGTACAAAAAAAAGACTACAGGCTGAAAATGTACAAAGGTGTTTACAAGGCCAGTAGGCATTATAAGGTGTCAGGCAGTGAGTCAACATACTTGGGTGAAATGAAGGGAAGAGTACATGATGATCTTGAGGGATTGGGTTTCAGGTGATGTTGTTATATTGAATTTGAAGTTATTAGGCAGGATCAGCATTAGTATTCTATATCTTTTGCCAGGTTTCCATTTCACTAGTGAGAGTGTGAAGACAGAGAGTGCACGGGGGTTGACTTACCACCGTATTCTGGAAGCTTTCCGCTTTGCTTATGCAAAGAGAACACTATTGGGAGACCCAAAATTTGTCAACATATCTGAGGTAAAGTCCTGCAGAACCGCTGAAAGGTTGGTGTTGGGTGTGTTTTGGACATGGTCAACATGTGTGCATTATAAATTTAAATTCATGGAGGTTCATGCTTCTAAACTACTTGACCTTATTTGGAAATCAAACTCAAATTATGATTTTTTTCACTTCAAAGAAGATCCAGTTTGAAACTAAATAATAAAAATAATCGAAAATTCCAGTCTAAACCAAATATTAATGTCTATAAATGTTTCTCTATAGTTAATTCAATATATTATATGTATATTTTGTTTAAATTGCATTTCTAGTATCATAATATTCAATGTGCATATTCTGTCTATCTTATTGTCACTGTCTGAAGAGTTTAATGTGATGTATCCAGAATATAAATATGACTTTGTTGTTTGTTATTATTTTCCCATATAGACTATACAAAACTTAACCTCTAATTACTTTGCTGAATCTCTGAGACAAAAAATTACAGACAACACTACTCATCCACCTGAATATTATGAACCAACATTCTACACACCGGATTCCCATGGCACTGCCCATTTGTCAGTGGTAGCCGAGGATGGTAGTGCTGTTGCAGCCACCAGCACCATCAACTTGTAGTAAGCCATACCATAAAACATGATTTTATCTTATATGTCTACCTAAGGAAAATCAGTGCAATAAATTTATTTTTTTCTAATGTGACAGCTGGTCCTATCAGAGAGGAAGTTAGCTTTAGATATAGCATGTGGGTATGAGAGAAGGAAGGAACTGACAGGGAAAGGGTTTGAAGAAAGGTGGCAAAGCTGGGGCACAGTTTCTGAGAGATAATAATAAAGAAGGAGTGAGTGAGAAAGAGGGGCAAACATGTAGAAATAATTTATTCATAACCACTTTCTCTTGTTTCATAAACTTTGCCATTTTTGTCCCCTTTAATATCCTGTTCATCCCAGGGCCAAATATTATAACTCAATGGTTTTGTATAAATTTGAATCCTTGTAAACAGTGTAAGGTGGTAAAGATAAAGATCACATTAAAGTTGAATTTAGTTTTGTCAGATTTTTTTTAATGTTTTGATGGAGCACTTAAGGGAGGTATAGTTATTACTAGAAAACACCTTTATTAATTAAATAGTATTTCCTGTCTATAACGGTCTCACCAATTAATTCTGCTCTCTTTCAAGCTTTGGATCCAAGGTTCGATCTAATATCACTGGGATAATTTATAATGATGAGATGGATGATTTTAGTTCTCCGCTCATCGTCAATAATTTTGGGGTACCTCCGTCACCGGCAAACTTCATTAGACCAGGTACCTTCAAAACTTCTACTAACTCCTGCATATACATAGTGTATTTCAATACTGTCTTGTGAAGCCTAAAGCTATGGGTAAATAAGCTTTACCATCAACTTGCAGGAAAGAGACCACTTTCGTCAATGTGTCCTGCCATATTGCTGAACAAGGACAAAAAAGTACACATGGTGGTTGGAGCTTCTGGAGGGACAAAAATTACAACAGCAACTGCCCTAGTAGGTCAATTATATGGCAGCAGAGGATAGAAAAAGTCTGTGTCAACACAAAGTGAATAAAACTAATGGGTTATGTTTGGTTAGTATATCATAGACCAAAGGCACAAATAAAATATTTAGTAATGATGCATCAGTCTATATTTTAAAATAAAACTAAGAAAACAGAGGAAAACCTAAGGCATGTAGACTGTCTATATTCTAAAAGGTGATAGAAATGAAGGGATATTCTAAGTGAGACACAGGACATTTCATTGGTCATGAAATTATGCACTGTTATTCTTGTGAGGTTTCTTTACTGTAGATTTTATTATTGGGGCGTTGGGATTTGTATATTGGGATTGGACCGACTGACATTCTTGTTCTGATTGTGACTTTCATTAAGGTTGTAAAAAAGCTATTTTCTTGTTGGGAATGAGACTTTTTTGGGATAATAACATGATCTCTTAACCATTTCAGGTTATTATTAACTCACTATGGTTTGGATACGATATAAAGAGATCTGTGGAGGAAGCCCGGGTGCATAACCAGTTGTTCCCCAGTGTCAGCCAGCTGGAAAATACATTTGATTCGGTCAGTATCATAGTATTAAACATCCCCTAAAGTGTTTCATAAGGCTACAAAACAACAAATGCACACAGTTCTGCTCCATGTACAATGCTTTAACCTGTTTTCCTCTTCTGTTTTTTCAGGCTATAGATGCGCAGCTTTCTCTTCGTCTTCATAATGTTTCACGAGTAGCCAGAAGTGGATCTGTGGTACAGGCAGTAGTAAGGACTGAGGGTAAATGGGCTGCAGCTTCAGACTCAAGGAAAGGGGGGCAGCCAGCAGGATACTGAATTTCCACTGACCACTAGACTTCTGAACAGCAGTGTACTGGGATGCACCTGTTCACCAGTGTTGCCAACAAAACATTAATGGACATTTTACCTCAGGGACCAAATATGACTATGAACTACAAAGGAATTCCAAGAATCTCTCTTCTGCTACTCATTATATTGGGACCAGTCCATTCTAGGCATTTCAGCATCTTTGACTACATTGCTCAGGTGTTGGAAATTTGAAATTCCGGGCTTACCTACAAAAGCAGGTGGGCTGCATGCCATGAATATACCAGGATGGAATATCACTGTCATGTCCAAAGAGGGAAATGTAAGGAGGACAACACCCTAAATGCCACTCAATGCTGTAGATAAGCCTCACAGGATTGGTTCAATATTAATGGAGTGGTGTGCTCTTTTTCACAAGGGGAAAAGATGAGTTTGGTCACTTATTGCCTTGGATGAAGTACTGCATAGGAATTATTTTCAGGACTAGTTGGTATGGGTTGCA
Source organism: Bombina bombina (assembly GCF_027579735.1). Classification (NCBI taxonomy): domain Eukaryota; kingdom Metazoa; phylum Chordata; class Amphibia; order Anura; family Bombinatoridae; genus Bombina; species Bombina bombina. Next base: position 428,296,106 of record NC_069500.1, on the reverse strand, counting down.
GAGTATGGGAGGTTCACTTTTTTCCGTCCATTTAACTAATAATAAATGATTTAAGCCTTTTATAACAATGATTACTGTAGCATTATTTCTGGGGGAGGTAACATGATGTTTGTATAAGGCTATCTTGTATACAGTAAAGTATATAAAAGTCACACATTCTGGTGAACTGCATGTGCAATGCCGTCAATCAACCCGATCATATGGGATTGGGGTTGATTGCTGTACGCCGCGGCGGATACAGTTAAGGAGCAGGGGTCTTAAGACCGCTGCTTCATAACTGCGGTTTCCGGTGAGCCTAAAGGCTCGCATGGAAGCAGTGCGAGATGGCCCATTCGGGCTATCATAAATCGTCCCAATTATGTGTGTACATATATATTAATGTTTTTATATGCTTATATATGTCTGTAAATACATAAATACACATTTAAATACATTAACATTTATGTGCACACATATAAACATATCTATATACATACAAATACATCTTTAGCAATGTATCTGTATGCATCTCAATGTTAAAGCCATTTGCATGCCTTTTTTTTTTTTTTTTTAAACACTCGAGATCTAATTTTTATTAGACAGTTTTAATATGAGTGTAACTGTACTTTGTAATGTATTTTTGAAGTGATTAGTGCAACTTTTTTTTTTTGGGAAACCAGTTAACCACAGCTCTGAGATCTCGGTAAGGATTGAAGCGTAAATGGCAATTGTGCTAGTGCAATCGCGATTTTGCTCAATTTGTAATATCAGTGCAATTAAAAAGGCTTGCTAAAAGACTATATTGCTTGCGCAAAACCGCTTGCGCCTCACTTGTAATCTAGCCCTTTTTCTCTTAAATCTTTACATCTTTTTTCGGCTGTGTAGATTTAAATTAGTTATATTCCACACAGAGCATGTGCATTGTTTATCTCACAAATTGCAGTTATCTTAAACAGACCACAGTAAGAGATAAACTTATATTTTTCAGGAGAGCATAAGCCCCCTTTAGCAGTATATAATATATAAATGCTCCAAGTAAGCACATATGATAGTCTCCTGTTTTCTTAATGATCAGTGTAATTTACAAAAAGAACAAACCAGAAGAAAATGAACACACCACATAGGGGATGATTTATCAACCTTGTTTCCGGCGAGCCTTCAGAATATATGAAGCAGTGGTCTAAAGAACGCTGCTCCATAACTTGTTCGCCTGCTCTGAGGCTACGGACAGAAATCAACCCGATCAAATACGAATCTGGCCGCGAATCTGCAGGGGGCAGCATTGCACCAGCAGTTCACAAGAATTTTATCAATGTGCAGCGGACATGATACGATACAGCGTATGTTAAATATGCCCCATAGACATCAATATTAACAATGGTGGCCCAACAATAAATTTACACTATCACAATGTACATAATTTGCTCAAAGGGAGGTGGGAGAAAGAGAAAGACATGGGGGGAGAGAGACAGAGGGAAAGAGAGAGAGAGACACACAGAGGGAGAGACACAGAGGGGCTAGAGATAGAAAAAGAGACAGAAGAGGAGAGACACGGGGGGGAGAGAAACAGAGACATGGGGGAGACACAGAGGGGAAAGAGAGAGACAGAGGAGGGAGAGAGGCACAGGGGGAGACACAGAAGGGGGAGAGAAAGACACAGAGGGGGTAAAGAGAGACACGGATGGAGAGAGAGCTACAGAGGGGGAGAGAGAGACACAGAGGGGTGGAGAGAGTGAAAGACACAGGGGGAGAGAGAGAAAAAGAGACACAAAGGGGGAGAGAGACAGAGGAGGGGAGAGAGACACAGAAGAGGGAAAGCAAGACACAGAGGGGTGAGATAGACACACAGAGGGGGTTGAGAGAGACAAACAGAGGGGGAGAGAGAGACACACTGAGGAAGGGGAGAAAGGGAGACAGGGGGGAGGGAGAGATACACAGAGGAGGGGAGAGAGAGACAGAGAGTGATATAGAGGGAGAAAGAGACACAGGAGGAGAGAGAGACACAGAGGGAGAAAGAGATACAGAGGGGGAAAGAGAGACACAGAGGGGGGAGAGAGTGAAAGATAGAGGGGGAGAGAGAGAAAAAGAGACACAAAGGGGAGAGAGAGACAGACAGGGGACATACATGGGGGAGAGAGACACAGAAGGGGGAGAGAGACACACAGAGGGGTGAGAGAGACACACACACAGAGGGGGTAGAGAGAGATACGGGGGGAGAGTGAGACAAAGGGGGGAGAGAGACAGATGGGGAGAGGGACACAGAAGGAGGAAAAGAGAGACACAGAGGGGGAGAGAGAGACACAGAGGGGAAGAGAGAGACAGACAGAGGGGGTGTGAGAGAGATACGGAGGGGGGAGAGAGACACAGGTGGAGAGAGAGACACAGAGGGAGGGAGAGAGACACACAGAGGAAGGGAGAGAGAGAGCGACACCGGGGGGGAAAGAGAGACACAAAGGGAGGGAGAGAAACACACACAGAGGGGGAGGGGAAGAAAGAGACATGGGGGCTGAGAGATAAAGAGGGGGAGAGAGAGAAAAAGAGACACAGAGGGGGAGAGAGACATGGGGGAGAGAGAGACACAGAGGAGGGGAGAGAGACAGAGGGGGTAGAGAGAGACACAAAGAGGGGGGAGAGACAGTGGGAGAGAGAGACAAACATAGGGGGGGTGTACACAGAGGAGGGGAAAGAGAGACACAAAGGGAAGGAAAGAGACACAGAGGGAGGGAGAGACACAGGGGGAGAAAGAGACACAGAGGGAGGTGGGAGAAAGAGAAAGAATCGGGGGAGAGACACAGAGGGAAAGAGAGAAAGACACACACAGAGGGAGAGAGAGATACAGGGGGGAGGGAAAAAGAGACTCAGAGGGGGGAGAGAAAAAGCGACACGGTGGAGACACAGAGGAGGGGAGAGAGAGAGACAAAGGAGGGAGAGACACAGAGGGGGGATAGACACAAAGGGGGTAGAGAGAGACACAGAGGGGAGGGAGATACAGAGGGGGAGAATGAGACACAGAGGAGGGAGAGAGTGAAAGACACAGAGGGAGAGAGAGAGAAAAAGAGACATGAAGGGGGAGAGAGAGACCCGGGGGGAGAGACACAGAGGAAGGGAGAGAGAAACAGAAGGGGGAAATGTTTTGGCAGTCTTGATAAAGCCTAGTTACAGATGAAACGTGTTGACGTTAATCCAAGGGTCTTAAAGAAGACATAAGCACTATTGAAGGAATCTAAGCAGTTTTATTCCGGTGAAAGCTAACACTCTGTGCAGAGTAAAAGACTACAGCGGATATCGCTTATAACAGATGAACACATTCCGTAGTGGGAGTAAAAAGAACCAGTAGCCCTACAACAACCAGCCACCTATGTAAGACCTACGGGAAATCCGAAGTTTCCGTAAAGATTTGCAACATCAAGCACTTCAGACGTGACATAGTCACACCCCAAGAGGTTAAAGGTGAGATCAAGAGGCCTACTTATCAAGCCGTCAACTTACTTGCATTCAACGGCACCAATACGCTCGCCTGACATCGCCTAACTTGAATACGCTCTCCATATTTAACAAAAATACTGTCAAAAAGCCGCGCACCAAGTACGGGGCGATGAGCAGCGGACTGTTGTTAACTAACAGGCATCAATCTCACTGCTATTCGGCTTTTTCACAGCTTTATTTATATACTGTCACTAAACACCGCCACTATACTAAACTGTTTAACCCCTATCCCCCCTGCCGCAACTAAATAAAGTTATTAACCCCTATCCTGCTGCTCTCCGACACGCCGCAACTCTAATAAATTTATTAACCCCTATTCCGCCGCTCCCGGACCCGCCGCAACTAACGCCTAAACCTCTGGCCTCCCACATCACTAACACTTACTAAACCTATTAACCCCTAAACCACCAGCCCCCCACATCGCCATAAACTAAATTAACCTATTAATCCCTAAACCTAACAACCCGCTAACTTTATATTAAATATTAACTCATCCCTATCTTATAATAAATTTAAACTTACCTTTAGATTTAAATTAAACTATATTAAACTATATTAAACTAATAATTAATCTACCCTAACTATTAGACTAAAATTACATTAAACTATATGAAACTATTAAATAATTTACCCTAACTGTTATACTAAAATTACATTAAACTACAAATTAAATTAAATATATTATATAGTTAAAAACCTAACCGTACTCAAATAATTTAAATCTACTAATAAAAATTACAAAGTTACAAAAAGCTAACAACTAAGTTACACAAAATAACAAACACTAAGTTATAAAAAAATAAACACAAAGTTACACAAAATAAAAAATAAATTATCAAATATTTAAACTAATTACACCTAATCTAAGAGCCCTATGAAAATAAAAAAGCCCCCCAAAATAAAAAAAAAACCTTAGCCTACAATAAACTACCAATGGCCTTTAAAAGGGCCTTTTGCAGGACATTGCCCCAAATAAATCAGCTCTTTTACCTGTAAATAAAAAATACAAACAAACACCCAACAGTAAAACCCACCACCCACACAACCAACCCCCCAAATAAAAACCTAATCTAAAAAACCTAAGCTCCCCATTGCCCTGAAAAGGGCATTTGTATTGGCATTGCCCTTAAAAGGGCATTTAGCTCTTTTTCAAAAGCCCAAACCCTAATCTAAAATTAAAACCCACCCAATAAACCCTTAAAAAAGCCTAACATTAACCCCCGAAGATCTACTTACAGTTTCTGAAGAGCCGACATCCATCCTCAACGAAGTGGCAGAAGTCCTCATCAAAGCCGGCAGAAGTCTTCATCCAAGCGGGTCGACGTCTTCATCCAACCGGGCAGAAGTCTTCATCCAGACGGCATCTTCTATCTTCATCCATCTGGCGTGGAGCGGCTCCATCTTCAAGACATCAACAATGAATGTTCCTTTAAATGACATCATCCAAGATGGCGTCCCTTAGATTCCGATTTTTTCTGATAGAATTCTATCAGCCAATCAGAAGGGTTTATTGGGTGGGTTTTAATTTTAGATTAGGGTTTGGGCTTTTGAAAAAGAGCTAAATGCCCTTTTAAGGGCAATGCCCATACAAATGCCCTTTTCAGGGCAATGGTCAGCTTAGGTTTTTTTAGATTACATTTTTATTTGGGGGGTTGGTTGTGTGGGTGGTGGGTTTTACTGTTGGGGGGGGTGTTTGTATTTTTTTTTTACAGGTAAAAGAGCTGATTTCTTTGGGGCAATGCCCCGCAAAAGGCCCTTTTAAGGGCCATTGGTAGTTTATTGTAGGCTAGGTTTTTTTTTTATTTTGGGGGGGCTCTTTTTATTTTCATAGGGCTCTTAGATTAGGTGTAATTAGTTGAAATATTTGATAATTAATTTTTTATTTTGTGTAACTTAATGTTTATTTATTTTTTTAACTTAGTGTTTGTTATTTTGTGTAACTTGTTAGTTTTTTGTAACTTTGTAATTTTTAATAGTAGATTTAAATTAATTGAGTAGGGTTAGGTTTTTAACTATATAATATATTTAATTTAATTTGTAGTTTAATGTAATTTTAGTATAACAGTTAGGGTAGATTAATTAATAGTTTAATTTGTTTAATGTAATTTTAGTATAATAGTTATGGTAGATTAATTATTAGATTAATATAATTTAATGTAATTTTAGTCTAATAGTTAGGGTAGAGTAATTATTAGTTTAATATATATTTTAATATAGTTTAATATAGTTTAATTTAAATATAAAGGTAAGTTTAAATTTATTATAAGATAGGGTTGAGTTAATATTTAATATAAAGTTAGCGGGCTGTTAGGTTTAGGGGTTAATAGGTTAATTTAGTTTATGGCGATGTGGGGGGCTGGCGGTTTAGGGGTTAATAGGTTTAGTAAGTGGTAGTGATGTGGGAGGCCAGGGGTTTAGGGGTTAATACATTTATTTAGTTGCGGTGGACTCCGGGAGCGGCGGGATAGGGGTTAATAACATTATTTAGGTGACGGCGGGGTCCGAGAGTGGCGGAATAGGGGTTAATAAGTATAATGTAGGTGGCGGCAGTGGCGGGCGGCAGATTAGGAGTTAATAACATAATGTAGGTGGCTGCGGTGTCGGGGCGGCAGAATAGGGGTTATTAAGTATAATGTAGGTGGTGGCGGTGTCGGGCGGCAGATTAGGGGTGTTTAGACTCGGGGTACATGTTAGGGTGTTAGGTGTAAACATAACTTTTATTCTCCCATAAGAATCATAAGCTTTCGCTGCTTTCAGACTCCCATTGATTCCTATGGCATCCGCAGCCTCCAGGGAGGCAGATTGAAAAGCAGGTACGCAGGGCCGGAATAGTGGCGAGCGTACCTGTTAGAAGTTTGATAACTAGAAAAAGTAGTCAGATAGTGCCGAATTTGTATTCGGAGCATCTGCAATGACGTAAGCATCGATCTGTGTTGGACTGAGACCGGCGGATCGTATGTTACGTCACAGATTTCAACTTTTGCCAGTCTGTAGGCTTTGATAAATAAGGGGAATCAGGCTCACCACAATTACGCTGCAGAATTCCAGCGTATTTGCGGTTGACGGCTTGATAAATAGGCCTCCAAGAGTCTAACGTTCCGGAGATAGACCGCAAACGTATTGACTAATACGCATCACAAATCTACAGCTGGGACCACTGAGGGACTGGTAAAGTATCCCCACTATATTCAAGAAATGTGCTCATAATCCAACTTATAGTTATATACATATATAATGGGTAACACAGGTCTGCTCACTATACTTACAAACTAAGACCCGTTTAAAGCGCTAAGTCTTTTCATGAAAAATATTGCAAAGTTTTTTTTCATATGAGCAAATTGACATCTTACATATAGTAAATTTTGTAACAACATATGAACTGCTGAATGGATATTTCACTTATTAACTGTTGAATTGACATCTCACTTAAAGTGAATGTCAATTTTGATGCTAAAATGCCTGGTTTTTAAAAATTTGATTAAAAACAGGGGCACTTTAATTCATCAAAATTTACATTTCACTCCTGTTGAGAAAAAAAACGTACCTTTTAATCTTCACAGCAGCTCCAGCTTCCTCCACCCGTCGCAAAGCCTCTTCCTGGGTCTAAAATGAGGAATCCGGCTTCCTCCAATCACAGCGTTGAATCAGACACTGACGGGTAAGCCGTGATTGGAGGATGACCTATCCATCATTTCTGACATCAGAAATGGCTTGCAACGACCAGAGGAAGTTGGAGCTGCTGTGAAGATTAAAAGGTAAGTTTTTTTTCACAACAGGAGTGAAATGTAAATTTTGATGAATTAAAGTGCCCCTGTTTTTTTTTTTTTGTTTTTTTTTTCAAAAGCTTTATTGATGTGAATAAACAATTTACACTCAATGAGCAAATAAAAAGAGACAATACGGTTACATTCTGGAGTAGTTGTCAAACAAAACAATATTCGTCATAACCAAATTAAATTTCACATCTATAACTATTGATTTCGGCCATCAGGATTCTTCCGATGGCGAAAATTAAATTGTCCAATTTTTAATTTTCAAGTATTCTATATTGCAAGCTCAGAATTTGTTAACAAATTGCATCTGGTATATGGTAGTGCAAAAGCAAAGTCAGAAGGGAGAGAGAGAGAGATAAAATGAAGTTGGAGGAGAGGAAGTAGGAAGAAAAGAAGGGAGAGAGGAAAAAAAAAAAAAAAAAAAGGGAAAGGGAAAGGGAGGGCCAGGGGTTTTATTGCTAGTGGGGGAACTCTAGATTGTTTTGTGCCATAGGGCCAGTATCATCTCATATGTCTCTAGGTTGTGCGTTTTCAAGTAGTGGAATCTTTCCATGAGAAGAGTAGCGTCGACCTGAGTACGCCACTCCTCAATGGTAGGGGTAATCTGTGTTTTCCATTTTCTGGGAATTAATAACTTGGCCCCCGTGATCATTATCAGCAAAAGCGCTAAGCGCGCCACACTTTGTGTCTTAGGCAGGTTCAGGAATAAGAGTGTTTCTGGTGAGTTAGGGACCTTGATATTAAGGATTGCGGACATTTCCCCGAGAACTCCCGGCCAGAAGTTAGCTAGGTTTGGGCAATGCCACCAGATGTGTAGCAATGAACCGTCTGCTCCGCAGCTTCTCCAACAGGTGGAGTTGAGAGCCGGGAAAATTCTTTGCAGTCTCGTTGGAGTAAGATACCATCTGCAAAGGAGCTTGATGTGGGACTCCTGGATATATGCTGATACCGAGGACTTTCTGATTAGACCCAAGGCCTTGATCCAAGCCTTGCATTCGAATTCTGAGTTCAGATCCCTATGCCATTGGCTTGTATAGGTGGGGAGAGTGTCAGTCCCAGGGACGAGCAAAATTTTATATATCAACGAGATCAGATGTTTGGGGGCGTTTGCTGTATGGCAGAGAGCCTCAAAAGGTGTTAGGTCCCTGCCCATGTCTTGTTTGTTTCTATGGGTCTTTATAAAGTGAATCAGTTGGTTGTAATGTAGCCAAGAACTAAATATATCTGTGTGAATATCCTCCAGTCTGTCCCGTGTCAGTATGGACCCGCTTTCCGTTATGCTTCGCATCGAACCCTCCCTCAAGCTGTATGGTTTAGCCCTACGGGAGCCCAATTTATGGAAAGGGAGGTCAGGGTTCTCTATAATTGGTGTGAGGGGGGAATATCTTGTGGATATATGTGTTGTAGTGGCCAAGATGCCATCCCACGCTCGGAAGGTCTCTGTTAATAAGTGGTATCCTCGGATGACTTTAGGTCTTTTAGAGGGGGTAGTCCAGGCTAGGGTACCCAAGTTGTTTATTTTAAGGATTTTTCTGTCCACCTGTATCCAAGCCTTCTGCTCTATATTATGCGACCACTCGACTATCCTTTGTAGGATAACCGCGGATCTGTATGCTTTTAAGTCGGGGAGGCCTAACCCTCCCCTGTCTCTAGGTAGGTACATGGTACGTCTGGGGAGTCGGGGCTTGACCTTGGCCCATACATATTGTTTTATTAATCTTTGTAGCTGGTCTAAGTAGCCGGGCGGAAGGGCAATAGGGACCGTCTGAAAGATATAAAGAATCCTGGGGAGGATATTCATTTTAATGACTCCTACTCTTCCCAGCCATGAGATAGGGTTGTTGACCCAGGAAGAAAGATCTGCTGCTATATTGTGTTTAAGGTTCCCATAGTTATGTTTGAAGAGATCAGAGGGGTCTGGGGTGAGGTATATTCCTAGATATTTTAGCTTTTCATTGGCGACTTTGATATTATAAGTTTTTTGTAGGGATTGTATAATCTTGGGGCATGTGTTAATATTTAGAAGTTCCGATTTGCCGAGGTTGAGAAGGAAATTGGATATATCACCGTATGTCCTCAACTCTTTAAGTAGCTCAGGGAGAGATGTGTCTGCGTTTGTAATGGTGTAGAGGACGTCGTCGGCATATAAGGCCTGTTTGTATTCATCGTTTTCAATCTGTATACCTGTAATATTTTGATTCCGCCTAACTCTCTGGGCTAGGGCCTCTATCGACAAGGCAAATAATAGTGGGGATAATGGGCATCCCTGTCTAGTGCCGTTACTAATGGGGAAATACTCAGACAGCGTCCCGTTCACTCTGATCCTGGCGTTAGGACTCGAGTAAAGTGCAAAAACTGTGTTTAAAAAAGCGTCCTTAAATCCCATCTTTTCCATGACCCGACGCAGAAAAAGCCAATCGACCCTGTCGAAGGCCTTCTCCGCGTCGGTTGAGAATAGTACAATTGGGGGTTTTGAGACTCTGGCGTGGGAAATTAATTGAAGAACTTTGGCGGTGTTATCCCTGGCTTCCCTCCCGGGGACAAAACCCACTTGGTCATTGGAAACAAGATCTGGGAGATATTTATTAAGGCGATTCGCCAGAATTTTAGCTAACAATTTCATATCTGTATTGATTAAGGATATGGGTCTAAAATTTTCAGGGGCTTCTGGTTTTTTACCGGGCTTAGGGATGACAGTTATATGTGCTTCCAGGAGAACTTTGGAAAGTTGCGGGCTGTCCCTAAGGCTATTGAACAATTGAAGGAGAGGACTGGAGACCTCATCTGAGAATTTTTTATAGTAGGGAATAGTGAAGCCATCTGGTCCAGGGCTTTTTCCCGACGGGGAGTTTTTAATGGCTTGAATCAGTTCTACTTTTGTAATTGGGGAATCTAAGTATTCCGATGCCTCATTGGTTAAGGTTGGTAACCCTATGTCTTGGAGGTATGTATCGATTTTTGAGGCCCTGCAAGGCTGTGGGGATGTGCCTCCCTGTTGTTCTGGCCCTTCCCTAATGTTATATAAGGAGTAATAATATTTGTGGAACGCAGAGGCTATCTGCGAACTACTATAGTGACGGTGCCCTTCTTTAGTTTTAATCGAATGAATGTATGACTGCAGTTGTCTTTTTTTGATGGTCCTAGCCAAGATTTTTCCAGGTTTGTTCCCCCCCTCATAATAAAACTGCCTCAAGGAAAGTGCTTTCTTTTGGCGCATTTCCTCTAGATATTTGTTCAATTCAGCCTTTTTGGAAGATAGTTTGTTTTTTACATCAGCGTTAGAAGGGTCGGATTTGTGTGTGTTTTCTAAGGATTGTAGCGCAGTGAGTAAATCAGCGTATTTCACTCGGTAGCGTTTGTTAAGTATGGCCTTGTGTTTTATGAGAAGTCCGCGTATGACGCTCTTATGTGCTTCCCATACCGTCATGAGTGATGTGAGAGGTGAGGTGTTTAATTCAAAATATTCTCTGAGTGCCTTGCGTATGTCTTCTAGTATTAAGGGGTCGTCTAGTAGGGTGTCATCTAATTTCCACGTATGGTTTGTAATTGGGATGTCCGGCCATTGGACCATGCAGGTGACCGGGGCGTGATCTGACCAGGTGATATGGCCAATGTCACATTTTTGTGTGAGTGAGAGTCCATTAGCGTCAGTGTATATGTAATCTAACCTCGAATAGCTATTATGAGGTATAGAGTAAAAGGAGTAATCCCTTGAGGTCGGGTGTAAGGTTCTCCAGGTGTCATGCAGTGCAACCTCGCTTAAAATGGAGTTAACCTGTCGAATAGTATAGGAGGGAGTACAAGTGACTCCCCTTGAGGAGTCTATGGAGGGGTTGGCTACCAGATTGAAGTCCCCCGCCAAGAAGGTAATCCCCTTGGAGTGCTCCAAGAGGAGGTTTGTGACTTTTTTGATGAAGCCCCCCTGAGAGAGGCTGGGGGAATACACAGATGCTAGGGTGATGTAGTGACCATACAAGGTTCCTATAACTACTATGAATCTACCCTCTGGGTCTTTCTCAACCTGTGTTATGTGAATAGGCACTGACTTATGAAAGATGATTCCCACCCCTCTTTTTTTGCTCGTCCCTGAGGCGAACACCGCCCTTGAGTACGTTGGGTGATGCCATTTGGGTTCTTTCCCCCTCTGGTAATGAGTTTCCTGAACTAGAATAATTTGACTCTGTAACTTAGCAAGCTCCTTAAAGGCGATAGAGCGCTTTCCAGGGCTATTAAGTCCCTTTGCGTTTATTGTAGTGATATTTATTCCATGGTCCTGAAACCTGCTGGTCTTAGTTTGCCTAGTGGACATATTGGATTGTGTGAGGAGGGGGAGGGGGAAATAAAAAAAATAAAAAATAAAAAATAAATAAATAAATAAAAAGGTTTAGTAGTTAGGGAAAAGAAGAGAGAATTAGTCTAAGAGGAGAGAATAAAAGGAGAAGGAGATGATTAATGAAAGGATACACAGCAATCAAATTAATTTATAAACATTAAATGCAATCCTATCCTGCACCAACAATTTTAAGGGAGGAGATGTAACAAACAATTTTACAAAACAAAGAGAGAAAAAAAAAAGAATTCTGTAGCTCGACAATTTCAAAATTTGTAACAACAACAAAAGGGGAAAAGCCCCTCAACTGACGTTAGTTATAAGTAACTTTGTCACCCCAATTACTGCATTGGGGTGAGATAACATATTGGCACCTAAGAATGTTATATAACTTGTTGTGAGTCGGGTTTTGTGTGGTGCTAGGACTTCTCAACAATACAATTACAGTGTTAGAGGGAGATAGATATATGCGGCCATTTGGGCTAGGTTATAGCACTAAGTGATTGTTAGCGTACTAAGGTTTTCTCTACCTCTTATTTTGTTAACGGCCCTCGTGGGAAGCAGTCATACGCGGGCCTGAGCGGCCCGCGCAAAGGGCGGCTTCTGCTATGAGCGTACCTCTGAAGGGAGGTTCATAGTATGACCTAATATGCTTTTATTAAGGCGTGATCATAGTGACCGTCTGGTTGGCGTTACAATATGCAATAGTGTAAAAAGGGGCCGTTAACCTAGCAAATAGTTTTCACCTCATGGCTCGTACACCTTAGGGGTTTGCGCGTGCGTTCCTAGACACAAGCCTCTCCCCTTGTTATATCCCGAGAGGGATTTGCGTTGATACTGGAACTGGTAGCCTATCCTTAACCCTCTGTAAGCTAAGTCAAACACTGTAAACGCAATGACAAACAATAAAACAAGAAACTGTTAAGCTGTACATAATTCTGCGCTATATAAAAGAGCTGTTTAGTGGGTGTATGCACTGCTTTCCAACATATCGTCTATGGTCTTTCAAACAATGCCAGTGCCGCTTCAAGGCCCCACTATTGACAGATTTAGTGTACAGTACTTTACCTATTATTTACATGTCCTCAGCGACTATCCAGTGGAAGACTGGGAAGAAAGAGTTCCATCTTCTGTTCCTGCACTCTGTGATGAAGGATGTTGCAAAGACAAATTATCATAGAATTCTTTTTCGTCTGTTCCTGGCCTATATATGACAGTTTTATTGTTATAGTTAGCTATAATTGAAACAGGGAATCCCCATCGGTACTGGATCTTATGCGACCTTAGTGTGGATGTTATGTGGTTCAGCTCTCTCCTCTTCTGAAGGGTCACTGGAGACAAGTCCGTGAAGATTTGAATTTCTTCTCCAGCATGGGTTATGGGGTGTTTGCGTCTCGCCTCTTGGATGATTTCCTCTTTATCCTTAAATCTAAGGAATTTGACTATTATGTCCCGTGGCGGGGCTTTACTGGGAGGTTTGGGCCTAAGGGCCCTGTGTGCTCTTTCAAGTGGTATTTCTGGGGCAGATGGATTATTCTTGATGATTCTGAATAGGGCTTGCAGATAGCCCTCAATCCCCTGCTGGGCGACAGTTTCAGAGACTCCGCGAATTCGCAGGTTGTTCCTGCGGCCCCTGTTGTCGAGGTCTTCGATTTTTTCGTTGAGATATTGTAGATTTTCGGAGTGTTGTCTCAGTGTAACAGAGTTCTGTTTTATAGAAGCAGATGCCTTGCTGAAGTTTGTTTCTACCTTGAGGATTCTTGAATCAAGCACGGCCATGTCTTTTCTAAGGTCTCCAAACAGGGCTTTCATCTCATCCATAATGCCTTTAATGTCCTCTTTAGATGATAAGTGTGTAATGTCCTCTTTAGTGAGGTATGCTGAATGACATACTTCCTTGCTGAGAGAAGGACCCTGCGACAGCGCCATTTCCTCCCTATTAGCCGATTTGTTAGAGTCTATAGGCTTTAAGTATTGAGATAGAGGCTTTGTGTGTGCAGATCTGTCAGTCCTGCTTGATTTCTTGCCAGGCATTACCTATTCTTGTTTGAGGAGTTTAGTGTATACCCAAGATAAATTGACTAACAGCCCCTGGCCTCTGACAGCGTGTTCATATGTTTTGGGTGACTATTAAAGCTCTTCTTTTGATGAGTAGCCCTGCAAGCTATTTCTTAACAGCCCCTTGTTAAGCTGAACTGATCACCTATTATGGGTGTAATCCTAAACCCTTTCAAAGACCGGGTCTTAGAGCAGTGTCACTTATTTGCAGCATGCGTGTTTTTGTGCTGCTTTGCCCTGCGTGTCAAGCGGGGGTCTTAGCCACGGGTCCTCTGTGTAAGGTCAGACTCTCGTTCCGCCAAGTCACTGCGGTGAGGAGCAACAGGCCTACCTGATGTAATCGGCAAGTGCCGATTCCGGAACTTGGGGTACGGATGCCTTCCCGGTCTGCTGGTTGTGTATATAGTGAGAGCCGTCCTCCGGATCTGTTGCGCTTGTGAGAGCGCTCGTTGTACAAGGGGCCCTGGCGGGTCTGCAGTCTCCTGTTAGTCCACTATTTCAGGTTGGGTCTTAGCGCGGGGCCGGTGCTTCCGCCTCGGGCGTAGGCCTGAGAGTTGCGGTCCTGTTTCTGACTTACAGAGCATACTGCGGTGTGATTAATTGCTGCCCTACCTACCAGCCACGACTCATATCTGCTTTACATTATTTTAAAGTTAAAAAAAAATTTTTTAAATCATTTAGCTAGTGTAATCTAATTTCTTTTTCCATCAGGCCTGTGTGTTTCTGGCCCACATCATATAGTGTGACACAGATAAATAGCTCTTTTTTCCACCACTTATATCTGGTGTAACAACATTAGTGTAAATTAAAAAAAAAAAAAATTTTTTACATCAGTCCTCTTCTAGTGTTATTTAATTTTAGTTGCCAGGCCAGCCAGGCTGCTATTAGTGCCAGCCTGTGTGTCAGGCTGCCAGCATATACTGTGCCTACTTCCATCCTCAGTGCCAGTCCACGACTCCTATCTGGTGTAACATTATATTAATTTTTGTAAAAAAAATTTTAATTTTATTTAATTTTAATTTTATTTAATTTTAGTTTACAGGCCAGCCTGCCACCACTAGTGCCAGCCTGTGTGTCAGGCTGCCAGCACATACTGTGCCTAGTTCTATCCTGAGTGCGATTACTCCTATCTTTTGTAACTTTTTTTTTAACTTTTTTAAAAACAAACTGTTACAACAGTCTGCTATTGTTATTTAATTGCAGTTGCCTGTCTGCCAGCGTGTGTGCCAGGCCCACTTTCCAACTAGTGCCACGAATCATATTTGTTATTATAACAGTAGTGTAAATATTTAAAATAAAATCTTTTTTGACTGTGAATCATCATCCTGCTAGTGCCATTGAATTGCAGTTGCCTGCCTGCCAGCGTGTGTGCCAGGCCCACTTGCCAACTAGTGCCACCAATCATATTTGTTATAACAGTAGTTTAAATATTAAAAATAATAATTTTTTGACTCTGAAAGATCAGTCTGCTAGTGTAATCTAATTGCAGTTGCCTGCCTGCCAGCGTGTGTGCCAGGCCCACTAGCCAACTACTGCCACCAATCATATTTGTTGTAACAGTATTGAATTTTTTTTAAATCATAACTTTTTGGAATGTGAATCATCAGTCTCCTAGTGCCATCGAATTGCAGTTGCCTGCCTGCGAGCGTGTGTGCCAGGCCCACTAGCCAACTACTGCCACCAATCATATTTGTTGTAACAGTATTGAAAATATTTTAAATCATAACTTTTTTGACTGTGAACCATCAGTCTCCTAGTGCCATTGAATTTCAGTTGCCTGCCTGCCAGCGTGTGTGCCAGGCCCACTAGAGAACTTCTGCCACCAATCATATTTGTTGTAACAGTATTGAAAATATTTTAAATCATAACTTTTTGGACTGTGAATCTTCAGTCTCCTAGTGCCATTGAATTGCAGTTTCCTCCTGCCTGGCAGCGTGTGTGCCAGGCCCACTAGCCAACTTCTGCCACCAATCATATTTGTTGTAACAGTATTGAAAATATTTTAAATCATAACTTTTCTGACTGTGAACCATCAGTCTCCTAGTGCCATTGAATTTCAGTTGCCTGTCTGCCAGCGTGTGTGCCTGGCCCACTAGCCAACTACTGCCACCAATCATCTTTGTTGTAACAGTATTGAAAATATTTTAAATCATAACTTTTTGGACTGTGAATCTTCAGTCTCCTAGTGCCATTGAATTGCAGTTGCCTGCCTGACAGCATGTGTGCCAGGCCCACTTGCCAACTAGTTACACCAATCATATTAGTTGTAACAGTATTGTAAAAATTTAAAATAAAACATTCTTAGACTGTGAATCATCAGTCTGCTAGTGCTATTGAATTGCAGTTTCCTCCTGCCTGGCAGCGTGTGTGCCAGGCCCAATAGCCAACTTTTGCCACCAATCATATTTGTTGTAACAGTATTGAAAATATTTTAAATCATACATTTTTTGACTGTGAATCTTCAGTCTCCTAGTGTCATTGAATTGCAGTTTCCTCCTGCCTGCCTGCGTGTGTGCCAGGCCCACTAGCCAACTTCTGCCACCAATCATATTTGTTGTAACAGTGTTGAAAATATTTTAAATCATAACTTTTTGGACTGTGAATCTTCAGTCTCCTAGTGCCATTGAATTGCAGTTTCCTCCTGTCTGTCAGCATGTGTGCCAGGCTCACTAGCCAACTTCTGCCAACAATCATATTTGTTGTAACAGTATTGAAAATATTTTAAATCATAACTTTTTGGACTGTGAATCATCAGTCTCCTAGTGCCATTGAATTGCATTTGCCTGCCTGGCAGCGTGTGTGCCAGGCCCACTAGCCAACTTCTGCCACCAATCCTATTTGTTGTAACAGTATTGAAAATATTTAAAATCATAACTTTTTGGACTGTGAATCTTCAGTCTCCTAGTGCCATTGAATTGCAGTTTCCTCCTGCCTGCCAGCGTGTGTACCAGGCCCACTAGCCAACTTCTGCCAACAATCATATTTGTTGTAACAGTATTGTAAATATTTTAAATCATAACTTTTTGGACTGTGAATCATCAGTCTCCTAGTGCCATTGAATTGCATTTGCCTGCCTGCCTGCCTGCCAGCGTGTGTGCCAGGCCCACTAGCCAACTTCTGCCAACAATCATATTTGTTGTAACAGTATTGTAAATATTTTAAATCATAACTTTTTGGACTGTGAATCATCAGTCTCCTAGTGCCATTGAATTGCAGTTTCCTCCTGCCTGCCAGCGTGTGTACCAGGCCCACTAGCCAACTTCTGCCAACAATCATATTTGTTGTAACAGTATTGTAAATATTTTAAATCATAACTTTTTGGACTGTGAATCATCAGTCTCCTAGTGCCATTGAATTGCATTTGCCTGCCTGCCTGCCAGCGTGTGTGCCAGGCCCACTAGCCAACTACTGCCACCAATCATATTTGTTGTAACAGTATTGAAAATATTTTAAATCATAACTTTTTGGACTGTGAATCTTCAGTCTCCTAGTGCCATTGAATTGCAGTTTCCTCCTGCCTGTCAGCGTGTGTGCCAGGCCCACTAGAGAACTTCTGCCACCAATCATATTTGTTGTAACAGTATTGAAAATATTTTAAATCATATCTTTTTGGACTGTGAATCATCAGTCTCCTAGTGCCATTGAATTGCAGTTTCCTCCTGCCTGCCAGCATGTGTGCCAGGCTCACTAGCCAACTTCTGCCAACAATCATATTTGTTGTAACAGTATTGAAAATATTTTAAATCATAACTTTTTGGACTGTGAATCATCAGTCTCCTAGTGCCATTGAATTGCATTTGCCTGCCTGGCAGCGTGTGTGCCAGGCCCACTAGCCAACTTCTGCCACCAATCCTATTTGTTGTAACAGTATTGAAAATATTTAAAATCATAACTTTTTGGACTGTGAATCTTCAGTCTCCTAGTGCCATTGAATTGCAGTTTCCTCCTGCCTGCCAGCGTGTGTGCCAGGCCCACTAGCCAACTTCTGCCAACAATCATATTTGTTGTAACAGTATTGTAAATATTTTAAATCATAACTTTATTGACTGTGAATCATCAGTCTCCTAGTGCCATTGAATTGCATTTGCCTGCCTGCCAGCGTGTGTACCAGGCCCACTAGCCAACTACTGCCACCAATCATATTTGTTGTAACAGTATTGAAAATATTTTAAATCATAACTTTTTGGACTTTGAATCTTCAGTCTCCTAGTGCCATTGAATTGCAGTTTCCTCCTGCCTGCCAGCGTGTGTGCCAGGCCCACTAGAGAACTTCTGCCACCAATCATATTTGTTGTAACAGTATTGTAAATATTTTAAATCATAACTTTTTGGACTGTGAATCATCAGTCTCTTAGTGCCATTGAATTGCAGTTGCCTGCCTGGCAGTGTGTGTGCCAGGCCCACTAGCCAACTACTGCCACCAATCATATTTGTTGTAACAGTATTGTAAATATTTTAAATCATAACTTTTTGGACTGTGAATCTTCAGTCTCCTAGTGCCATTGAATTGCAGTTTCCTCCTGCCTGCCAGCGTGTGTGCCAGGCCCACTAGCCAACTACTGCCACCAATCCTATTTGTTGTAACAGTTTTGAAAATATTTTAAATCATAACTTTTTTGACTGTGAATCATCAGTCTCCTAGTGCCATTGAATTGCAGTTGCCTGCCTGCCAGCGTGTGTGCCAGGCCCACTTTCCGTTTCCAACTAGTGCCACCAATCATATTTGTTGTAACAGTATTGTAAATTTTTATAAAAAAATTTTTTTGGACTAAGAAGCATGACTCAGCTAGTGTAATCTAATTGCAGTTGCCTTCCTCCCAGCGTGTGTGCCAGACAGGCCCACTTGCCAACTAGTGCCACCAATCATATTTGTTGTCACAGTACTTTTAATATTTAAAAAATAAACATTTTTGACTTTGAAACATCAGTCTTTTTGTTGTTGTCAGGCTCACAGCGTATACTGTGCCCACTTGCCCAGTGCCACGACTGATAATTTGTTTAATAGTATTGTAAGTGTACATTTAAAAAAAAAATTACAGGCAGAGGCAGGCCACCATGCAGGTTCCGTCGTGGTCGTGGTGCTGTGATTCCTTTAGACCCTACAAATATGCACATTGTTCAGACGCCGGGTGCCAGGGGGGACGCGAAAAGTTCGGAGGAGGACCTAGTTGAATGGCTAACACAGGACACTCAATCTTCTACAGCTTCCGCTCCTAGTCCTCCTAACCTTGACGCACCATCTACGTCCAGCTGTGCTTTGGGCACCTCTCAAGTGACCAGTGCCACTCGCCCGCCTGTCGCCACCACCAACACTAGCACCACAGCCGCTTCACTTGATCTATCACAGGAGTTATTGACACATCAGTTGGAAGAAATGAGTGATGCGCAACCATCATTGACAGAGGATGTAGATAACAGTGATAAGTCTCAGTCAGGCAGCATTACAGACATGGAGGTACGGTGTGATGATGATGATGTTGTACCCGCTGTTGTACCCGCTGCTGCTTCCTTTATTGATGTGTCAGATACAAGTGAAGCGGTTGATGATGATGTGTCGGTGGATGTCACGTGGGTGCCTGCTAGAAGAGAAGAAGAGGGGGAAAGTTCAGATGGGGAGACAGAGAGGAGGAGGAGGAGACGAGTTGGAAGCAGGGGGAGGTCGTCGCAAGGAGCTAGTGGCACAGTCAGACAGCATGCATCGGCACCCGGGGTCAGCCAGACAGCACACAGATGACCATCAACGCATGCTGTTGCCACCACCAGAATGCCGTCATCGCAGAGCTCAGCAGTGTGGCATTTTTTGTGTGTGTCTGCCTCTGACAACAGCGATGCCATTTGCAACCTGTGCCAAAAGAAACTGAGTCGTGGGAAGTCCAACACCCACCTAGGTACAACTGCTTTGCGAAGGCACATGGTCTCACATCACAAACGCCGATGGGAAGAACACATGAGTAGAAGCAGCACACAAACTGAAAGCCGCCCTCCTCCTCCTGCTCCAGCATCTTCAGCCACGTCAACCACTGCTGTCCTCCTTGCCCCCTCTCAACCATCCTCCACTGAGTCTCTCTTACGTAGCAGTTCCTGGTCATCTGCCCACAGTCAGGTGTCTGTCAAGGACATGTTTGAACGTAAGAAGCCAATTTCTCAAAGTCACCCCCTTGCCCGGCGTCTGACAGCTGGCTTGTCTGAACTCTTAGCCCGCCAGCTTTTACCATACAAGCTGGTGGAGTCTGATGCTTTCAAAAAAATTGTATCTATTGGGACACCGCAGTGGAAGGTACCTGGCAGAAATTTCTTTTCACAAAAGGCAATCCCAAACCTGTACTCTGTTGTTCGAAAGGAAGTAATGGCATGTCTGGCACACAGCGTTGGGGCAAGGGTCCATATGACCACGGATAGCTGGTCTGCAAAGCATGGTCAGGGCAGGTATATCACCTAAACTGTGCATTGGGTAAACCTGCTAACGTCTGACAAGCATGGAATGCGTGGCTCTGCAGAAGAGTTGGTGACACCGCCACGACTTGCAGGCAGGCCTGCTGCTACCTCCTCTACTCCTCCTACTCCATCCTCTTCCATAACATCTTCCATAACCTCTTCCTCGGCTGAGTCCTCTTCTGCTTCTGCGTCTTGCTCCACATCAATGGCACCCCCCCAGCTCCCCAGGTACTATTCCACATCCCAGATACGGCAGTGTCACGCCATCTTGGGGTTGACTTGCCTGAAAGCAGAGAGTCACACCGCACCAGCACTCCTGACCGCCCGGAACGCACAGGTGGATCACTGGCTGACTCCGCACCAACTGGAGATTGGCAAGGTTGTTTCTGACAATGGAAGTAATTTTGTGGCGGCATTGAAATTGGGCAAGTTGACACATGTGCCGTGCATGGCACATGTTTGTAATCTGATTGTACAACGCTTTGTGCATAAACACCCAGGCTTACAGGACGTCCTGAAGCAGGCCAGGAAGGTGTGTGGCCATTTCAGGCATTCCTACACGGCCATGGCGCACTTGTCCGATATCCAGCGTCGAAACAACCTGCCAGTGAGGCGCTTGATTTGCGACAGCCCGACACGGTGGAATTCAACACTCCTAATGTTCGACCGCCTGCTCCAACAAGAAAAAGCTGTTAACGAGTATTTGTATGACCGGGGTGCTAGGACAGCCTCTGGGGAGCTGGGGATTTTTTTGCCAAATTACTGGACGCTTATGCGCAATGCCTGTAGGCTCATGCGTCCTTTTGAGGAGGTGACAAACCTTGTCAGTCGCACCGAAGGCACCATCAGTGACATCATACCATTTGTTTTCTTCCTGGAGCGTGCCCTGCGAAGAGTGCTAGATCAGGCCGTAGATGAGCGTGAAGAGGAAGAGGAAGAGTTGAAGAGTTGTGGTGTCCATCACCACCAGAAACAGCCTTATCAGCATCGCTTGCTGGACCTGCGGCAACGCAGGAAGAGGATTGTGAGGAAGAGGAGTCAGAGGAGGAATGTGGCTTTGAGGAGGAGGAGGAGGAGGAGGAGGAGGAGGAGGAAGACCAAGCACAACAGGCATCCCAGGGTGCTCATTTTTGTCACCTCTCTGGTACCCGTGGTGTTGTACGTGGCTGGGGGGAAGAAGATACCCTCAGTGACATCAGTGAGGATAAGGAACGGGACATGATTAGCTTGGCATCCAACCTTGTGCAAATGGGGTCTTTCATGCTGTTGTGCCTGTTGAGGGACCCTCGTATAAAAAAGCTGAAGGAGAACGACCTGTACTGGGTGTCCACGCTACTAGACCCCCGGTATAAGCATAAAGTGCCTGAAATGTTACCAAATTACCGCAAATAGGAAAGGATGGAGCATTTCCAAAATAAAATTAAAAAGTATGCTTTACACAGCGTATAAGGGTGATGTCACAGCACAACGGGAATCTAACAGGGGAAGGGATGAAAGTAATCCTCCTCCCATGACCACGGCGGCAAGGACAGGACGCTTTCCTGACGTCTTGTTGATGGAGGACATGCGGACCTTTTTAACTCCTATGCATCGCCAGAGCCTTTCGGGATCCAGCCTCAGAGAAAGACTCAACCGACAGGTAGCAGACTACCTAGCATTAACTGCGGATCTCGACACTCTGAGGAGCGATGGACCACTTGACTACTGGGTGTGCAGGCTTGACCTGTGGCCTGAGCTATCCCAATTTGCAATCGAACTTCTGGCCTGCCCCGCTTCAAGTGTCCTGTCCGAAAGGACCTTCAGTGCAGCAGGAGGTTTTGTCACTGAGAAGAGAAGTCGGCTAGGTCAAAAAAGTCTTGACTATCTCACCTTTATTAAAATGAATGAGGGATGGATCCCGAAGGGACTGACATTGGGCGATACATTTGAGTAAAAAAGGCCTGATGATGAGATGAGCTGCCTTGGGCTACAAATGGTACACACGCTGGCTTATTTTTTCTTAGAATGCAGGCTGACTTGCGTGACTTATCCGCCAACAACTAGTGTTCAAGCCGCAAGGTTTTAGGGCACTTTCTAACTGTTTTAAAAACATCAATTATCTCCGGGTTCCATCTATGCCATACCTGTACTCTATTATGCCAAAGGATGCCATATGTGGTGTTTCATGCTGTTGTGCCTGTTGAGGGTCGTGGCCCATCGTATGAAAAGGCTGAAGGAGAACAACCTGTACTGGGTGTCCAAGCACATTTTTTGTTCAATATTCACGGTTCCTCTAAATTATCTACGGGTTCCTCAAATCAATGCCATACCTGTACTCTATTGTGCAAAAGGATGGCATATGTGGTGTTTCCTGCTGTTGTTTCTGTTGAGGGTCCTGGACCCTGTTATAAAAAGGCTGAAGGAGAACGACCTGTACTGTACTGTTTGTCCAAGCATGGTTTTTTGTTCAATTTCCCGGTTCCTATAAATGATCTCCGGGTTCCTAAAATGGATGCCATACCTATACTCTATTGTTCTAAAGGATGGCATATGTGGTGTTTCCTGCTGTTTTTTCTGTAGAGTGTCCGGGAGCCTCTTCTAAAAAGGCTGAAGGAGAACGAAGTGTACTGGGTGTCCAATCATGTTTCTTTTTAAATTTCCCGGTTCCTAAAAATTATCTCCTGGTTTCTAAAATCAATGCCATACCTGTACTCTATTGTTCTAAAGGATGGCATATGTCCTCTTTCCTGCTGTTGTTTCTGTTGAGGGTCCTGGACCATCTTCTAAAAAGGCTGAAGGAGAACGAAGTGTACTGGGTGTCCAATCATTTTTTTTGTTCAATTTCCCTGTTCCTAAAAATTATCTCCTGGTTTCTAAAATCAATGCCGTACCTGTACTCTATTGTTCAAAAGGATGGCATATGCCCTCTTTCCTGCTGTTGTTTCTGTTCAGGGTCCTGGACCCTCTTCTAAAAAGGCTGAAGGAGAACGACCTATACTGGGTGTACTGTCCAAGCATCATTTTCCATCTCCCAGTTCCTAAAAATTATCTCCGGGTTTCTAAAATCAATGCCATACCTGTACTCTATTATTCTAAAGGATGGCATATGTGCTGTTTCATTCTGTTGTTTCTGTTGAGGGTCCGGGACCCTCGTATACAAAGGCTGAAGGAGAACGAAGTGTACTGCTTGTCCAATCATGTATCTTTTTAAATTTCCCGGTTCCTAAAAATTATCTCCGGGTTCCTAAAATTGATGCCATACCTGTACTGTATTATTCAAAAGGATGGCATATGTGGTGTTTCCTGCTGTTGTTTCTGTTGAGGGTCCTGGACCCTTGTCTAAAAAGGCTGAAGGAGAACAAAGTGTACTGTTTGTCCAAGCATGGTTTTTTGTTCAATTTCCCGGTTCCTAAAAATGATCTCCGGGTTCCTAAAATGGATGCCATACCTGTACTCTATTGTGCAAAAGGATGGCATATGTGGTGTTTCATGCTGTTGTTTCTGTTGAGGGTCCTGGACCCTCGTCTAAAAAGGCTGAAGGAGAACGAAGTGCACTGGTTGTCCAAGCATCTTTTTCCATCTCCCGGTTCCTATCAATTATCGCCGGGTTCCTAAAATCAATGCCATACCTGTACTTGATTGTTCAAAAGGATGTAATATGTGTTGTTTCATGCTGTGGTTTCTGTTGAGGGTCCTGGACCCTCGTCTAAAAAGGCTGAAGGATAACGAAGTCTACTGGTTGTCCAAGCATATTTTTTTCCATATCACGGTTCCTAAAAATGATCGCCGTGTTCCTAAAATCAATGCCATACCTGTACTCTATTGTTCAAAAGGATGGCATATGTGGTGTTTCATGCTGTTGTGTATGTTGAGGGTCCTGGACCCTCGTATAAAAAGGTGGAAGGAGAATGACCTGTATTGGTTGTCCAAGCATCTTTTTCCATCTCCTGGTTCATAAAAATTATCTCCGGGTTCCAAAAATCAATGCCATACCTGTACTTGATTGTTCAAAAGGATGTAATATGTGTTGTTTCATGCTGTGGTTTCTGTTGAGGGTCCTGGACCCTCGTCTAAAAAGGCTGAAGGAGAACAAAGTCTACTTGTTTTCAAAGCATCTTTTTCCATATCCCGGTTCCTAAAAATTATCGCTGGGTGCCTAGAATCAATGCCATACCTGTACTTGATTGTTCAAAATGAGGGAATATGTGGTCTTTCATGCTGTTGTTTCTGTTGAGGGTCCAGGACCCGCATCTAAAATGGCTGAAGGAGAACGAAGTGTACTGGTTTTCCAAGCATCTTTTTCCATATCCCGGTTCCTATAAATTATCGCCGGGTTCCTAGAATCAATGCCATACCTGTACTTGATTTTTCTAAATGAGGGAATATGTGGTCTTTCGTGCTGTTGTTTCTGTTGAGGGTCCAGGGCCCGCATCTAAAATGGCTGAAGGAGAACGAAGTGTACTGGTTGTCCAAGCATCTTTTTCCATATCCCGGTTCCTATAAATTATCGCCAGGTCCCTAGAATCAGTGCCATACCTGTACTTTATTTTTCTAAATGAGGGAATATGTGGTCTTTCATGCTGTTGTTTCTGTTGAGGGTCCAGGACCCGCATCTAAAATGGCTGAAGGAGAACAAAGTGTAATGGTTGTCCAAGCATCTTCCATATCCCGGTTCCTATAAATTATCGCCAGGTTCCTCGAATCAATGCCATACCTGTACTTGATTTTTCTAAATGAGGGAATATGTGGTCTTTCATGCTGTTGTTTCTGTTGAGGGTCCAGGGCCCGCATCTAAAATGGCTGAAGGAGAACGAAGTGTACTGGTTGTCCAAGCATCTTTTTCCATATCCCGGTTCCTATAAATTATCGCCGGGTTCCTACAATCAATGCCATACCTGTACTTGATTTTTCTAAATGAGGGAATATGTGGTCTTTCATGCTGTTGTTTCTGTTGAGGGTCCAGGGCCCGCATCTAAAATGGCTGAAGGAGAACGAAGTGTACTGGTTGTCCAAGCATCTTTTTCCATATCCCGGTTCCTATAAATTATCGCCAGGTTCCTAGAATCAATGCCATACCTGTACTTGATTTTTCTAAATGAGGGAATATGTGGTCTTTCATGCTATTGTTTCTGTTGAGGGTCCAGGACCCGCATCTAAAATGGCTGAAGGAGAACAAAGTGTACTGGTTGTCCAAGCATCTTTTTCCATATCCCGGTTCCTATAAATTATCGCCAGGTTCCTAGAATCAATGCCATACCTGTACTTGATTTTTCTTAATGAGGGAATATGTGGTCTTTCATGCTGTTGTTTCTGTTGAGGGTCCAGGGCCCGCATCTAAAATGGCTGAAGGAGAACGAAGTGTACTGGTTGTCCAAGCATCTTTTTCCATATCCCGGTTCCTATAAATTATTGCCGGGTTCCTACAATCAATGCCATACCTGTACTTGATTTTTCTAAATGAGGGAATATGTGGTCTTTCATGCTGTTGTTTCTGTTGAGGGTCCAGGGCCCGCATCTAAAATGGCTGAAGGAGAACGAAGTGTACTGGTTGTCCAAGCATCTTTTTCCATATCCCAGTTCCTATAAATTATCGCCAGGTTCCTAGAATCAATGCCATACCTGTACTTGATTTTTCTAAATGAGGGAATATGTGGTCTTTCATGCTGTTGTTTCTGTTAAGGGTCCAGGACCCGCATCTAAAATGGCTGAAGGAGAACAAAGTGTACTGGTTTTCCAAGCATCTTTTTCCATATCCCGGTTCCTATAAATTATCGCAGGGTTCCTAGAATCAATGCCATACCTGTACTTAATTTTTCTAAATGAGGGAATATGTGGTCTTTCATGCTGTTGTTTCTTTTGAGGGTCCAGGGCCCGCATCTAAAATGGCTGAAGGAGAACGAAGTGTACTGGTTGTCCAAGCATCTTTTTCCATATCCCGGTTCCTATAAATTATCGCCAGGTTCCTAGAATCAATGCCATACCTGTACTTGATTTTTCTAAATGAGGGAATATGTGGTCTTTCATGCTGTTGTTTCTGTTGAGGGTCCAGGACCTGCATCTAAAATGGCTGAAGGAGAACAAAGTGTACTGGTTTTCCAAGCATCTTTTTCCATATCCCGGTTCCTATAAATTATCTCTGTGTTGCTAAAATCGATGCCATACCTGTACTCTATTGTTCAAAAGTATGGCATAGGTGTAGGTGGTGTTTCCTGCTGTTGTGTCTGTGGAGGGTCCTGGACCCTTGTCTACAAAGGCGGAAGGAGAACGACCTGTACTGGGTGTCCAAGCACGTTTTTTGTTCAATATTCCCGGTTCCTCTAAATTATCTCCGGGTTCCTCAAATCAATGCCATACCTGTACTCAATTGTGCAAAAGGATGGCATATGTGTTGTTTCATGCTGTTGTGGCTGTGGAGGGTCGTGGGCCATCGTATAAAACGGCTGAAGGAGAACGACCTGTACTGCCTTGCTGCTCCTTGTAGGCAGGCCAGCTCTTTGCATACATGCCCACAGACTCTGTAACAGATGCCTCTTTTAGGGAGAGGTGCAGCCATAATGCAGGGTCAGAACCTCTATCTGCAACTGGTATACTTGATTGTGCAAAAGGAAGTAACCTTACCATGGTTCCCTGACCGCACGTCTTGTTGTTATATTTTGGTGAGGGTAATCATGATGGCCATGTAGACCTCCCCCGAGAGGTGGCAGTAACAGGGATGAAATTTCTAAGAATAGTACTACTTTACACAACCAAGTTAGCCATGGGTCCCAGTCCAAGAACGCATGTCTTGTTGTTTTATTTGGTGTGACTAATCATGCAGGCCATATAGACCTCCAACCATTAGGGGTTGTAACAGGTATTAAACTAATAAGAACAGTACTACCGAAATAAACCTAATTAACATGGTTTTGAGAGCCAAGGTTTTATTGTTGTACTTTGTTAGGCTAATCATGATGGCCATGTAGACCTCCCCCGAGAGGTTTGGAAGTAACAGGGATGACAGTGCTAAGAATAGTACTACTTTACACAACCGAGTTAGCCATGGGTCTTAGTCCAAGACCGCATGTCTTGTTGTTTTGTTTGGTGCGGCTAATCATGCAGGCCATATAGCCCTCCCACCATTAGGGGTTGTAACAGGTATTAAACTAATAAGAACAGTACTACCGAAATAAAGCTACTTAACATGGTTCCAAGAGCGCATGTTTTATTGTTGTACTTGGTCAGGATAATCATGATGGCCATGTAGACCTCCCCCGAGAGGTGGCAGTAACAGGGATGAAAGTGCTAAGAATAGTACTACTTTACACAACCGAGTTAGCCATGGGTCCCAGTCCAAGACCGCATGTCTTGTTGTTTTGCTTGGCGCGGCTAATCATGCAGGCCATATAGACCTCCCACCATTAGGGGTTGTAACAGGTATTAAACTAATAAGAACAGTACTACTTAACACAACCTAGTTACCATGGGTCCCAGACCGCATGTCTTATTGTTATATTTTGTCAGGGTAATCAGGCAGGCCATATAGACCTCCCCCGATAGGGGGAGTAAAAGGGATTAAAGTGCTTAGAATAGTAGTACTTAACACAACCTAGTTACCATGGGTCCCAGACCGCATGTCATATTGTTATATTTTGTCAGGGTAATCAGGCAGGCCATATAGACCTCCCCCGATAGGGGGAGTAAAAGGGATTAAAGTGCTCAGAATAGTAGTACTTAACACAACCTAGTTACCATGGGTCCCAGACCGCATGTCTTATTGTTATATTTTGTCAGGGTAATCAGGCAGGCCATATAGACCTCCCCCGATAGGGGGAGTAAAATGGATTAAAGTGCTCAGAATAGTAGTACTTAACACAACCTAGTTACCATGGGTCCCAGACCGCATGTCTTATTGTTATATTTTATCAGGGTAATCAGGCAGGCCATATAGACCTCCCCCGATAGGGGGAGTAAAAGGGATTAAAGTGCTCAGAATAGTAGTACTTAACACAACCTAGTTACCATGGGTCCCAGACCGCATGTCTTATTGTTATATTTTGTCAGGGTAATCAGGCAGGCCATATAGACCTCCCCCGATAGGGGGAGTAAAAGGGATTAAAGTGCTCAACCTTACCATGGGTCCCAACCGCATGTCTTATTGTTATATTTTGTCAGGGTAATCATGCAGGCCATATAGACCTCCCCCGATAGGGTGAGTAACATGTATTAAAATGCTAAGAACAGTACTACTTAACACAACCTTACCATGGGTCCCAGAGCATATGTTTTATTATTATATTTTGTAAGGGTAATCATGCAGGCCATATAGACCTCCCCCGATAGGGTGAGTAACAGGTATTAAAATGCTAAGAACAGTACTACTTAACACAACCTTACCATGGGTCCCAGAGCATATGTTTTATTATTATATTTTGTAAGGGTAATCATGCAGGCCATATAGACCTCACCCGATAGGGAGAGTGACAGGGATTAAAGTGCTAAGAACAGTACTACTTAACACAACCTAGTTACCATGGGTCCCAGACCGCGTGTCTTGTTGTTATACTTAGTCAGGGTAATCATGCAGGCCATATAGACCTCCCCCGATAGGAGGAGTTACAGGGATGAAAGTGCTAAGAATAGTACTACTTAACACAACCTAGTTACATGGGTCCCAGACCGCATGTTTAATTATTATACTTTGTCAGGGTAATTATATATCTAACAAATCTATCTATTTATCTTCTATCGATTCTATCTATCTATCAATCTATGTATATCTATCTATCCTATCTATCTATCTATCTTGTGTCCGGACTGTTTTGAGACAGCCACTTGTGTTTTTGACAAATTTGAAGTAGGAGGACAGACCAATCACAGGGATTAAACTGCTAAGAATAGTAATACTTAAGAAAACCTAGTTATACCAGTACCACCATGGGTCCCAGACCGCATGTTTGGTTGTTATACTTTGTCAGGGTAATCATGCAGGCCATATAGACCTCCCCCGATAGGGTGAGTAACAGGTATTAAAATGCTAAGAACAGTACTACTTAACACAACCTTACCATGGGTCCCAGAGCATATGTTTTATTATTATATTTTGTAAGGGCAATCATGCAGGCCATATAGACCTCACCCGATAGGGGGAGTGACAGGGATTAAAGTGCTAAGAACAGTACAACTTAACACAACCTAGTTACCATGGGTCCCAGACCGCGTGTCTTGTTGTTATACTTAGTCAGGGTAATCATGCAGGCCATATAGACCTCCCCCGATAGGAGGAGTTACAGGGATGAAAGTGCTAAGAATAGTACTACTTAACACAACCTAGTTACCATGGGTCCCAGACCGCATGTTTAATTATTATACTTTATCAGGGTAATTATATATCTAACAAATCTATCTATTTATCTTCTATCGATTCTATCTATCTATCAATCTATGTATATCTATCTATCCTATCTATCTATCTATCTTGTGTCCGGACTGTTTTGAGACAGCCACTTGTGTTTTTGACAAATTTGAAGTAGGAGGACAGACCAATCACAGGGATTAAACTGCTAAGAATAGTAATACTTAAGAAAACCTAGTTATACCAGTACCACCATGGGTCCCAGACCGCATGTTTGGTTGTTATACTTTGTCAGGGTAATCATGCAGGCCATATAGACCTCCCTTGATAGGGGGAGTAACAGGGATTAAAGTGCTAAGAATAGTACAACTTAACACAACCTAGTAAACACTGGTTCCCAGACCACATGTCTTATTGTTATATTTTGGTAAGGTAATCATGCAGGCCATATAGACCTCCCCCGATAGGGGGAGTAACAGGGATTAAAGTGCTAAGAAAAGTACTACTTAACACAACCTAGTTACCATGGGTCCCAGGCCGCGTGTCTTGTTGTTATACTTTGTCATGGTAATCATGCAGGCCATATAGACCTCCCCTGATACGAGGAGTTACAGGGATGAAAGTGCTAAGAATAGTACTACTTTACACAACCTAGTTACCATGGGTCCCAGACCGCATGTTTAATTATTATACTTTGTCAGGGTAGTTATATATCTAACAAATCTATCTATTTATTTTCTATCGATTCTATCTAACTATCATTCTATGTATATCTATCTATCTATCTATCCATCTTGTGTCCGGACTGTTTTGAGACAGCCACTTGTGTTTTTTAAAAATTTGAAGTAGGAGGACAGACCAATCACAGGGATTAAACTGCGAAGAATAAAAATACTTAAGAAAACCTAGTTATACCAGTACCACCATGGGTCCCAGACCGCATGTTTTGTTGCTATACTTTGTCAGGGTAATCATGCATGCCATATAGACCTCCCTTGATAGGGGGAGTAACAGGGATTAAAGTTCAAAGAATAGTACTACTTAACACAACCTAGTTACCATGGGTCCCACACCGCATGTTTTGTTGTTAGACTTTGTCAGGGTAATCATGGAGGCCATATAGACCTCCACCGAAAGGGGGAGTAAGAGGGATTAAACTGCTAAGAAAAGTTTTACTTAACACAACCTAGTTACAATGGGTCCCAGACCGCGTGTCTTGTTGTTATACTTAGTCAGGGTAATCTTGCAGGCCATATAGACCTCCCCCGATAGGAGGAGTTACAGGGATGAAAGTGCTAAGAATAGTACTAGTTTACACAACCTAGTTACCATGGGTCCCAGACCGCATGTTTAATTATTATACTTTATCTATCCTATCTATCTATCTATCTATCTATCTTGTGTCCGGACTGTTTTGAGACAGCCACTTGTGTTTTTGACAAATTTGAAGTAGGAGGACAGACCAATCACAGGGATTAAACTGCTAAGAATAGTAATACCTAAGAAAACCTAGTTATACCAGTACCACCATGGGTCCCAGACCGCATGTTTGGTTGTTATACTTTGTCAGGGTAATCATGCAGGCCATATAGACCTCCCTTAATAGGGGGAGTAACAGGGATTAAAGTGCTAAGAATAGTACAACTTAACACAACCTAGTAAACACTGGTTCCCAGACCACATGTCTTATTGTTATATTTTGGTAAGGTAATCATGCAGGCCATATAGACCTCCCCCGATAGGGGGAGTAACAGGGATTAAAGTGCTAAGAAAAGTACTACTTAACACAACCTAGTTACCATGGGTCCCAGGCCGCGTGTCTTGTTGTTATACTTTGTCATGGTAATCATGCAGGCCATATAGACCTCCCCTGATACGAGGAGTTACAGGGATGAAAGTGCTAAGAATAGTACTACTTTACACAACCTAGTTACCATGGGTCCCAGACCGCATGTTTAATTATTATACTTTGTCAGGGTAGTTATATATCTAACAAATCTATCTATTTATTTTCTATCGATTCTATCTAACTATCATTCTATGTATATCTATCTATCTATCCTATCTATCTATCTATCTATCTTGTGTCCGGACTGTTTTGAGACAGCCACTTGTGTTTTTTAAAAATTTGAAGTAGGAGGACAGACCAATCACAGGGATTAAACTGCGAAGAATAAAAATACTTAAGAAAACCTAGTTATACCAGTACCACCATGGGTCCCAGACCGCATGTTTTGTTGCTATACTTTGTCAGGGTAATCATGCATGCCATATAGACCTCCCTTGATAGGGGGAGTAACAGGGATTAAAGTTCAAAGAATAGTTCTACTTAACACAACCTAGTTACCATGGGTCCCACACCGCATGTTTTGTTGTTAGACTTTGTCAGGGTAATCATGGAGGCCATATAGACCTCCACCGAAAGGGGGAGTAAGAGGGATTAAACTGCTAAGAAAAGTTTTACTTAACACAACCTAGTTACAATGGGTCCCAGACCGCGTGTCTTGTTGTTATACTTAGTCAGGGTAATCTTGCAGGCCATATAGACCTCCCCCGATAGGAGGAGTTACAGGGATGAAAGTGCTAAGAATAGTACTAGTTTACACAACCTAGTTACCATGGGTCCCAGACCGCATGTTTAATTATTATACTTTGTCAGGGTAATTATATATCTAACAAATCTATCTATTTATCTTCTATCGATTCTATCTAAATATCAATCTATGTATATCTATCTATCCTATCTATCTATCTATCTATCTATCTCGTGTCCGGACTGTTTTGAGACAGCCAGTGCCACTTGTGTTTTTGACAAATTTGAAGTAGGAGGACAGACCAATCATCTTCTTCCATCTACCTGTTCCAAAAATGCAGGCCATATAGACCTCCCCCGATAGGGGGAGTAACAGGTAGTAGTAAAGTGCTAAGAATAGTACTACTTAACACACCACGGGTCCCAGACCGCATGTCTTATTGTTATACTCTGTCAGGGAAATTATATATCTTTCAAATCTATCTATTTATCTATCAAATCTATCTAACTATCAAACGTATCTATCAAATGTATATTGCATCTATTGATCGATGTCATTCGTATCTATAGAATGTATATTGCATCTTTTGATTGATGTAATTCGTATCTATCAAATGTATATTGCATCTTTGGATCGATAACATTCGTATCTATCAAATGTATATTGCATCTATTGATCTATGTAATTCGTATCTATCAAATGTATATTGCATCTATTGATCTAAGTAATTTGTATCGATCATATGTATATTGGATCTATTGAGCTATGTAATCTATGTATCTATCTATCAAATCGATCTATATTGTGGTTGTGCAAATGGACTGTTTGCGGTTGTTTGCGGTGCGTTACACTTGGTCTGTCACTGTGAAGCGGGCGTAACCCTTACACTACCTGATCGATACGACATCATAACTGATGTTTTAAAGCACGTTATTGCAAACAATTTAGGAATGTTAGGTGATTTAGGCCCTTTATGGGTTAAAAGCAGACTCTGCATCAACTATGTAATTTTCCATGGGAGTTTGAACATGGATCCCCCTCCAGCATGCCACAGTCCAGGTGTTAGTCCCTTTGAAACAACTTTTCCATCACTATTGTGGCCAGAGAGAGTCCTTGTGGGTTTTAAGTTTGCCTGCCTATTGAAGTCAATGGCGGTTCGCCGGTTCGCGAACAATAGCGGAAGTTCGAGTCCGCCGTTCGCAAACCGAAATTTTTAAGTTCGCGACATCACTATTCATTAGAGGAGACATCCTCATTTAAGATTGTATACCAGGCAGATTGTCTTTTATTGCTTAGTTTTTATTTCTTGAATTCATGTAAGTTTTTTCTTTTTTTAATTTTTATTATCAGATATTATTTTTTTTATATTTACACAAGATACTTTTATTTAACTACTTATTACAGGATAATATAAGAGTTATAGTATTAGATCTGTTTGATGTTTAACCCTTGCTCTCGAGTATTGTAAGTACTCGCTAGCGCTATTTATCTTATCTCTTTTGCACTTTAACCTTTGGACTAGTAGTGAGACTTTTCCTTTTAAATAGCACATAGGGTTATAAGTTTAGCACTTCTTGTTCTCTTTTTACAATGGAAATGTTTTGGCTGCCAGCCCAAGACTTACTGACAGCTTAACACTGCACCAAACCCCCACACCCTGCACAAACATTTTGGTTAGGGCCAGGGAGTTTTATTAATTTTATATATATAGGATTAAGAAGAAGAAAAGCGAGGAACTGCAAAAACTCTTTTCCAAAGTGGGTAATTTATTGAGCAGACAAGTGAGAGACACAGTCACAGTGTGCAGGGTTAGATCTGACGCGTTTCCCGCATGCTCACATGCGCTTCATCAGAGATCTACAGGTGTTCACCTGTGATCGGGTTAAATACTTGTGTTAGCCAATAGTGTGTGAGCAAAACCTAATTTGTCTCTTGTGAAAACATTAAGTGAGAGTAACAAGGTTATATATATATATATATATATATATGTATGTAAATATTTTTCTATGCAGCATGAAGGGCTTTAATTCCGGCAGTGGCACCGGGCCCCCTGAGTGCTGGGGTTTCAGCAGAGCCGTTAGTTCCACAGTTCACAGGCACTGCATCTACCTCTGGGCCAGTTCTCCTCCCTCTCTCCTCAATGCCAGTTCCCCGACTCTATGGGCCGCTACACAAGGCCCCCCAGCTCCACAGAGGTGGACTGCACTTTCAAAACGGAGTGGGTACTTATCCCAAGCCACTGTCAAAACTTAGAGCTCTGGTTGCTCAAGTCACATGAGCCTATCACCGTTTGGCCAAATGCTGTAAATAAGTGTTTAATTTATTGTTTTAATCTAACTATGTGCATCAATCAATAATACTTCACAAATAAGAAACCCAAGAGAAAGTGTGCATGTTTTTGTGGATAAATAAACTCAGGTGTGGCTTATGATTATAGCTCTTGGGTTTTAATAGGGAAACCTTTGGTTGGCTAGGGAGATTCACCTAGTCAGGACTAGGTCTGATGTGCTGTGGTTTTCTAATACAAACGGTTCTATAAATAATTGAGGGGACAGTAAACACCTGTAATTACAAAACATTAATTTTACATCCTGTTTACTGGAATTATTTTTTAATTGTCAAACTCCACTCACCATTTGCTTTACTTAGAGGATCCAATCTGGACTTTAGTCCACAGACAACAAGGATGGCCTCTGTCATAAAGTTTGTATAAAATTAATTGTTTTGCATTTGATATCTGACAAAGCAATTAGGGACAGATATGTGGCGGGATCAGCCTTGAAAAGTCATCAGAGGGTGCATTTCATGACATTTTAGAGTTAAAGTGGGCTTAATAAAGAAAGAAAGGAAGTATATTGCAGATGTGTCACATATAGTGCTAAAGACAGGCTTTCACCTTCTATGCCTGAGGGTGCTATCATTTCCACACAACATGGTGGAAGTTGTTAAAACATTTATTCAGTCTACCACTGAGTTCCGCAACCAACAGTAAAGCTGCTGAAAGCAACAGTTAGTGTTGGAACATGGAGGTAATGCTATGATTATGGCAAAAGCACAGAAAGAGGGTAATGAGGTTTTGGTGCAGACATTCAGGATGGTCTGTGAAGAACAGCAGAACACTACATGCAGTTTGTGTCAGGAGCTATATCTAATAAGTGGATAGGATTCTGTTGATGGTTGTCAAAGTTCCAAAGTGATACAAGCTAGTCACTATATTCAAAAGATGCGTGCAGCAGACAATATATACATTCTGGCCTGTGAGCAAATAGCAGAAATAGAAGGATGGCCAGCAGCTGAGTGGGTGAGCATTCTTGTACCACCAAAGTGGAGAACACTAGAACGCTTACTATGAACTAGAGGCAGAGCAAGCCAGCGACTAAGCTGAAAGCTGAGTGAAACACCAAGGTCCGACTTCTGCAGTACATGCTCATAGATTCCACTTGTATTCATCTGATAGGGCTGTGAGATTGCAAATGTTTTACCTCAAACACCTTGCCAGCAAATGGCTTCAACCAGGTTAAAGGGATATTCAATTCAAAATTTAACTTACATGATTGACATAATGAATGCAATTTTTAACAACTTTCCAATTTACTTTTATCATAAAATGTGCTTTGTTCTCTTGGTATTCTCTGTTGAAAGCTAAACCTAGGTAGGCTCAAACTGATTTTTAAAGCAATTGAAGGCTGCCTCCGAACTCAGTGCACTTTGACAGATTTTCACAGTTAGACACTGCTAGTTCATGTGTGCCATAAGATAATATTGTGTTCACTCCCGTGGAGTTAATTATTATTCAGCACTGACTGGCTAAAGTGCAAGTCTGTCAAAATAACTGAGATAAGGGGGCAGTCTGCAGAGGCTTAGATACAAGGTAATCAAAGAGTTTAAAAGTGTATTAATAAAACAGTATTGGTTATGTAAAACTAGGGAATGGGTAATAAAGCGATTATCTATCTTTTTAAACAATAACAATTTTCAAGTAGACTGACCCTTTAAGTCCACTAATCAGATTTTGAAGTAATTGTTGATGGACCACTCTCATTGAGGATTATCTGATTTTCTGCATCAATGGGTCAGTCAGGATGACCACCAAACAGCAGACTAGTTGAATGCTTTGGTTGAAATTATATTGCTGCAGGAGAAGTTTTGCAGTTAGCTCCAATAGATGTATACCCTAATTCTGTGCTTCAGAACTCTACAAGAACTAGTAATATTTTCAAGGGAAAAGGGATAGGCAGATATATATACAGTATATATATATATATATATATATATATATATATACTGTATATACATCATCCAATCCCTTTCCCCCTGAAAATATTACCAATTCTTGTATGTATGCATGTGTGTATATATGTATATACATGTGTATTTATGTGTTTTTATATGCAAATATGTATATACTCACATGTACACATATAAACACACATACACATGTATATATACGTATATATATATATATATATATATATATATACGTGTGAACCCTTTCCAGTCAAATACCTTTAAGCTTGACAAAGAATTTATATTTAATTTTACTGTTATAGTGTGTTTTACTATGTTGTGAATATAAATATTTTACATTCCAGTGTTCTTCACTTAGAAGAAAATGTTCTTTGTATTTTTAAATAGATATTTCTGTATATATCTATAAACAGTTTGATCCGTAAATAATTGGACACTGATACAAGTTTTGTTATTTCGGCTGTTTACCAAAATCAATTCAAGTTACAGTTAAATAATGAATATGGGCTTAAAGTGCAGTCTCTCAGCTTTGATTTTAGGTTATTCACATCCAAATTGGAGGAAGGGTTTAGAAATTACAGCTCTTTAATATGTAGCCCCGCTGCCCCCTCATTTTCAAGGGACAATTGACTCAAAAGCTGTTTCATGGAAAGGTGTGGGCTATTCCTTCATTATTTCATCATCCATTAAGCAGGTAAAACGTCTGGAGTTGATTCCAGGTGGGGCATTCTCATTTTGAAGCTGTTGCTGCGTGAACCCACAACATGTGTTCAAAGGAGCTCTCAATGTAAGTGAAACAGGCGATCCTTAGGCTGCAAAAAAAAAAAAATCAATCAGAGAGATAGCAGGAACATTAAGAGTGGCCAAATCAACAGTTTGGTACATTCTGTAAAAAAAGAACGCACTGGTGACACAAAAAGACCTGGACGTCCACGGAAGACAACAGTGGTGGATGATGGTAAAGAAACCACCTTCACAACATCCCGGCAAGTGAAGAAAACTCTCCAGGAGGTAGGCATATCATTATCCAAGTCTACTATGAAGAGAAGACTTCAGAAGAGTAAATACAGATGGTTAACCAAAAGGTGCAAACCATCCATAAGCCAGCCCAGTTCTGGAACAGCATTCTTTTGACAGATAAAACTAAGATCAACCTGTACCAGAATGATGGTAAGAAAAAAGTATGGAGAAGGCTTGAAATGGCTCATGATCTGAAGCATACCACATCATCTGTAAAACATGGTGGAGGCAGTGGGATGGCATGGGCATGCATGGCTTCCAATGGCACTTGGTCACTAGTGTTTATTGACAGAAGTCAGAAGCAGCTGGATGAATTCTGATTGTATAGGGGTATATTTTCTGCTCAGATTCAGACAAACTCAGCAAAGCTGATTGGACGGCGCTTCACTTTACAGATGGACAATGACCCAAAACATAATGCAAAAGCAACCCAGGAGTTTTTAAGACAAAGAAGTGGAATATTCTGCAATGGCCAAGTCAATCACCTGATCTCAATCTGATCGAGCATGCATTTCACTTGCTGAACACAAAACTTAAGGAAGAAAGACCCATGAACAAACAACTGAAGACAGCCACAGTAAAGGTCTGACAAAGCATCACAGAGGAGGAAATC
This sequence comes from Bombina bombina, assembly GCF_027579735.1. Taxonomy (NCBI): domain Eukaryota; kingdom Metazoa; phylum Chordata; class Amphibia; order Anura; family Bombinatoridae; genus Bombina; species Bombina bombina. The sequence continues at coordinate 428,258,320 of NC_069500.1, read as the reverse complement.
CAGCGTTTGGTGATGTTCATGCATTTCAGACTACAAGCAGTCATTGCCTGCAAAGGATTCTCAACAAAGTATTAAAAATTAACATTTTGGTTGAATTCCGGTGGGCAGTGCCTGAAAATGACCATAGATTTTCTTAGCTCTGTATTAGAACATTTTGTTTGAATCTCACTGTGGCTAAAATTTGCGCCATCTGTACCTCCCTTGAAAAATATTGTGCCTGGGATCTCCTGGATCAGTAAAAAAAACAGCTACTGGCCGCCAAGGAGTCAGATAATTATTTTGAAGCTGATCGGCTTATTTTATTAGCGCAATACTTGGAGACAGACATGGCACATGCAGTGAACACCCTGGCTGCTCTATTTACATCCCTTTTTGATGCCTTACAAATAACTTTGGTGAAAACTTTAGAGGAGATACATGCAAATAAAGGGAAAAAATGCCTGGTTCCTGCACTGGCCGCATCAAGATTGGTAGTTGTCAGGGTGAAACAGTGCTTACCCATTGAAGACAATGCTTATGACTATGCTGCTGGTTTTGAGGATTACTTGACAATGGCTGGCTGCAACCACCCTAGTTCACTTTGCACTGATCCTCCTGCAACTGCTTCTTTTGATAGTTCCCTAGGTGAAAACTTCAGCAAAGTAGAATATATACGCCTAAGGGATCCAGTGTTCTGGCAGATCAGCCAATTCCTCAGATTAGCCAATTCCGTCACTTCCGGTGATGTGGAATCAGCTGTTTTACTGCAAACTCAACCACTGCGTATGCACTCCCCCTCGTTACCGAATTTCAATCGCCTCATGCCACTGTGACATATGTACAATGCACTTTAATTCCCCCATCTTCACTATCTTTTTTGCCTCTGCCTGGGGGGGTCAAGGGGGGCTGATGCCAGAGGAGAGGTGTGGCGCCCCACTTGAACCCCCCAGACGGAGGCACAAAAAATTGTGAAGAGGGGAGGGAATTACAGTGCATCGTATATATGTGTGGTTAACAAGCATGCGCAGTGAGTGGTGTGGTCAGAATTGACTGATCTGACAGACTTGTGGCAATTGGAATGCGGTGACGCATGTGCAGTAGTTGAATTTGCAGTCAAACAGCTGATTCTGCGTCACCAGAAGTGACGGAATTGGCTAATCTGAGGAATTGGATAATCTTTCAGAACACCAGGATGAAAGTTGGATTAGCACCATATTACACCTCATAGGCTGTCTTTGGCAAGAATTTACTTCACCTGTTACATTCTTGGCAAATGAAGGAACAGACAAAATATTCTTTGTTGGATCTCACTTCATTGAATTAACAGATTTCCTTGCCTGACACTTTGGGTTATCCCTGCTCCTGTTTGTGCCAGTTGGTTGGGCAGATAGATGGTCTCAAACTACATTGTTATGTTATTTTAGATGGAGCCAGTATCTCTTGCAGGTGAGGATGGCAAAGTAAACCCTGGAGTGGGCTAGATAACTTGTCAGAACACTGCAGATACAGTATACCGCTACAGTATTAATGCCGTCCACACTGTCTTTGCTATGGTTTACTTTGACACTCACTAGACTTTTATCTCTGAGACTCTGTTTTTTTTTTTATTTGAGGTTTGAAATAAGGCATACATAAAACATAGGACAGTGAAACACAGTATTAATAGAGTACAAATATCTCACGGTATGAAGATGTAAGTGTACAATGTATATAGCTGAAACAAAGGTCCAAGGATATATTAAGTAATTCAAATGCCTAATATCCTGTTAACTTCCATAAAGATAAGAGAGGTCACTCATGGACCTCGTCACTGTAAATCCAAAGAGAAGTAGGTTATTCCCAATGATGGAGACCACTTTTGGATCTCAACTGACAAGCCTCATTTTATAGTAAACCCTCTAAGAAGGTCTGTTAGAAACAAAACATCTGTAAATAACATTAATAGAACTGCATATACCTATCGAACATAATATATTAACCTTAGAACAAGCTTTGGGCCTGAAATAAAATCTTACAGTAAGCAATCGGGGTAACCTTTGAATATACAATGCGACTACACATGCACTGAAAGACTCAAATCACCATAATGGAAGCGTGGAGACAGTTCATGTAAGTTTTATAATATTAAGCACACAAGTGATGCTGAGCCCAATGAGAATAATAGTTGTGAGTAAAGGGAGCTGCTATGATAATTTAGACAGTATCAGTATTAAGGGATTCGTCAGTGGGTTTTGCGACAGAAGTAATGTGCTTAAATGAGTTTAAGATAGATACCCTAGATGAGTATATTGGTAGAAGTACCTAAATAAATTGAGTTCAAAATATAATGTGCTTCACGTTCGTTTAACTCATTAAGGTCAAGAGTGATAAAACAAATATCCACATATCTATTTAGTGCTTAATGGGCATTATGGTAGCGAATTGACATAGGGCAAAAATGCGGTGTAAGCTTATTATTAGCTATGTCCAAGTAATTGACTGTGAGGCATTATAATAGAGCATAGATAGTCTGCCATCCCGGCCGTAGACAGCAGAACCACCTCACGTCAAAACTATAGCACCAACATATAATAACACAGCTAGGGAACAGTAGTGCCTCTTTGACTATTGTTGTCATATTAGCTATTATAGTTATAAATAGAAAACAGGAGCAGGAATATCTAGTGATAATGTTTGGGATGCCAATAAGTAGGACAGAGATACCACAAATATTCACTGTCCGGTGCTGAAAATCTGTGAAGGTTTTAAATACCCTAATCTCTTGTTTATGAGAAATACATAGAGAGTTCAGGGGACCAGGTCTTTTATATTAACCGACCCCAGTGCGATCGTACTCACTACTGCCCAGAGAAAGCCAAACATTCGGTATTGAAGTGGGTTGCAGAGTGTTAAAAGTCTTTTATTGGAATCCCCACATTGTACTCCTGTTTGAAAGATGGTTTGCTATGCAGTGCTGAGCGCTTCGCGGTCTCTAAGGAGAGTGTCTCTGATATGGTGCAAGACCTATCTCAGGCGATTGCCCAGCTACCGCCAAGGTAAAGTGCAGGTTCCTCTCACCAGGTTCCTATGTAAGGGATATCGTAAGTCACTGGAGATCATCAGGTTTCAGCTCAGGTGCTAGCTCTGCACAGGCGTTAGTGTCCCTTATCAGATCACTGGTCACAATTGTGGCGATCGGGTTTTCCCCTGTATATCCCCGCTCATTTAGGACCGCATCTTAAAGCCTCCGCCGCATTGCAATCGTTGCATTTGAACCATGCAGGTCAAAGGCTGTTTGTATATTCTCTAAGAAAACGAGCTGATGTGTGTGCAGTAGAGCCCTCAGTTCCTCCAATAGGTAACCAGCAGTCGCTATTGGTAGACATTGTCAGGTAGATGGTATGTGGATTCAGCTCTGAGTGCTGCCTAATGACAAGGCCAGAGGGCACCTCGCCGGGGGGGTCTAGCAGAGGCCTCAGCCTCCTATAATGCTTCCGTGCCCTGATACCAGCAGCTATTTCTGTAAGATTGGGCTCAATAAATGTAGGTCTGATATCTATTTAGATAGCACTAGAATGGATTAATAGAATTATAAAATCCTATAGAAACCGTGGAAATCCTGGAGCAGTATGCAGTTGTGCGACTAGACATGACCGCCGCCCAGAAGTTCCCCCCGAGACTCTGTTTTTTAATTTAACAGCTGTATCTGAATTCTTAACCTCTTGTTGATGTAATATCCTTATTTTGGAACACTCAGGGGCCGATTTATCAAATGTCTGTCCGACATGATCCACTCAGCGGATCATGTCTGACAGATATCGCTGAATGCTGACAGCATACACTGTCGGCATTTAACATTGCACAAGCAGTTCTGGTCAACTGCTTGTGCAATGCCGCCCCCTGCAAATTTGCCGCTATCAAGAGGTGTCAATCAGACCGATCGTATACTTTCGGGCGGATTGATGTCTGCAGCCTCAGAGGAGGCATACAAGTTAAGGAGCAGTGGTCTTAAGACCACTGCTTCTTAACTGCTGTTTCCGGCGAGCCTGAATTAACTTGTTAATTCGGCCCCTCAGTGTTAACGTTTGTGTTGATGATTATTTGTGGATGCACATAGATGGCCACAGGGCTTCAACATAGAGGGGGATGTGATAAACTTCTGGAAGAGATAATAGTCCTTTTTAATATCTCAAGGTCCCCTTATTAATCAGTACAGCAGCGATAGCCTACCCATAAAATATACATACATATAGTGCTGAGATATGAAACTCCTAGAAATTTGATGATAAACATGTATATTTTATAAATTATAGGGGATAATTGAGCTATAATTATAAAATAATTGTTGTTGGACTAATATACCTAACAATGGGCTCAATATCATTAGCCTTTAGTGTCTTCTCTATTATATATGCAGGCTTTGAGCTAGCTGAGATAATATACATATATGGTAATACGAGTGAGTTCACATATAACAGCCTTAAAAAGGTTTTTTCCAAACCAATTAATGGGGTAAAGCATACATAAAAGCAATAAGCAGCTGAACAATAAGGGGTTAATTATAATAGACTGAGGAACCAATAGAGAATCACCTTCAGGTTTAAGAGGCAGGAAGGAGGGGTAACAGGTCATGTTCATGATTAAGGAATTGACCGAAACATGTAGGACAGACTAGTTCCTGAAAATGTTCTGCCTATTCTTTTGATTTTAACTACTCTGTTGCCTATCAAGATGTTTTAATCTACATATGGACATTAAACTACTTATGCTTACTTTGGAGGATTGCAGTGTATTTCTTTTGCTTGCATGATGCACATAGATGCCTCGTGTGATTGGCTCACCCATGTGCATTGCTATTTCTTCAACAAAGGATATCTGAAGAAGGAAGCAAATTAAATAATAGAAGTAAATTGGAATGCTGTTTAACATTGTATTCTCTGTCTGAATCATGAAAGAAAATGTTGGGGTTTAATGTCCCTTTAAAGTTTCTCTTTCACAAAATGCATTATTCTTTCACAATTAGGACCTCTAGTGGTCATTTGGAGTATCGCTTCTCTATCAGCATTTTTGGGCTTAGTGATTCTAATTAATAACAGTCCGCTCTTAATACTTATTACTAAAATAAAAGTCAATTTTTCCCCCATGTAGTAATTTGTTTAACCTCAATAAATACAATTTGGGGACAGAAGATAAAAAAAAAATCCTAACAATGCAGATTTACACCTTATAGACAATTAACTAGTTGTAGGTTTAGAGATTTAAGTCTTTGAACAGTTAATGTTATTTATCCAACTTTAATAATGTGTGATGCTTTATTGCTGGCCGTGCTATTTCTTTCCACCCCGTGTGGTAATGTCATTAATTGCATCACATGTATAACGCTATATTTTAGGGTTGAGTGGTTATTAGGTCTTTGCATTGGTAAATCTGTTAACCCTGCCCTCATGCTTACTATATAAATAATATCAGAGATAATGTAGGTTAGATCTGGAGTTGGTTTGCTGCTGCTCATATCATCTTCTTACACCTGTGACATTGCTTCTTACTATGGAGTAATCTGCTCTTTAGTTTGCTACAGGTTCCTTTGTTTAAGCTGTTATACTGTTTATTTACTGTTTTGTTTTGCTTTCTGTTCCATTTAGTTTACAAAAATGAGGAACTCAGATACTAAATAGTTGGAGTCTAGTTTCTTAACATGGTATGTCAAGACAGTAAAGTCTAAAATAAACGTTCATGATTCAAATAGGGCATGTCATTTTAAACAACTTTCCAATTTACTTGTATTTACCAATTGTGCTTTGTTAAGGTATTCTTAGTTGAAAGCTAAACCTAGGTATGCTCATATGCTAATTTCTTAGATCTTGAATGCGGCCTCTTATGTGAATGCATTTTGACAGATTTTCACCACTAGAGGGCGTTGTGTCGTGAAGATAACATTGAGCTCACGCACGTGAAGTTACTTATTGGCTAAAATGCAAGTCTGTCAAAAGAACTGAAATAAGGGGTCAGTTTGCAGAGGCTTAGATACAAGGTAATGACAGAGGTAAAAAAAAGTGTATTATTATAACTGTGTTGGTTATGCAAAACTGGGAATGGGTAATAAAGAGATTATCTATCTTTTTAAACAACAAACATTCTGGTTTTTTTTCTCCATGATTTGGATAGAGCATTCAATTTTAAGCAACTTTGTAATTGTAATTTTTCTTCGTTCTCTTGCTAACTTTATTTGAAAAGCAGGAATGTAAAGCTTAGGACCTAGCCCATTTCAGTGCTTGCTTATTGGTGGCTACAAGTTTACTTTCCTTTAGACCGCTGCTTCTTACACCCTACGCCACCTCGCTCTCTGTGATTGACAGCCCCTTAAGTCATGCGATTGGTCGCGCGAATAAAGGGGCGAGTGTCACGGGAGACCAGCACTCTATACCTTTGTTTCTTTCATGTAATTAGTCCATGAGCTAGTGACGTATTGGGATACACATTCCTACCAGGAGGGGCAAAGTTTCACAAACCTTAAAATGCCTATAAATTCATCCCTCACCACACCCACAAATCAGTTTTACAAACTTTGCCTCCTATGGAGGTGGTGAAGTAAGTTTGTGCTAGATTCTACGTTGATATGCGCTCCGCAGCAGGTTGGAGCCCGGTTTTCCTCTCAGAGGGATGTGAGGAGAGTATTGCCAATTTGAATTCAATGATCTCCTTCTACGGGGTCTATTTCATAGGTTCTCTGTTATCGGTCGTAGAGATTCATCTCTTACCTCCCTTTTCAGATCGACGATATACTCTTATATACCATTACCTCTACTGATTCTCTTTTCACTACTGGTTTGGCTTTCTACTACATGTAGATGAGTGTCCTGGGGTAAGTAAGTCTTATTTTCTGTGACACTCTAAGCTATGGTTGGGCACTTTTATATAAAGTTCTAAATATATGTATTCAAACATTTATTTGCCTTGACTCAGGATGTTCAACGTTCCTTATTTCAGACAGTCAGTTTCATATTTGGGATAATGCATATGAATCAATCAATTTTTTTCTTACCTTAAAATTTGACTTTTTTCACTGTGGGCTGTTAGGCTCGCGGGGGCTGAAAATGCTTCATTTTATTGCGTCATTCTTGGCGCGGACTTTTTTGGCGCAAATTTTTTTTTCTGTTTCCGGCGTCATACGTGTCGCCGGAAGTTGCGTCATTTTTGACGTTTTTTGCGCCAAAAGTGTTGGTGTTCCGGATGTGGCGTCATTTTGGCGCCAAAAGCATTTAGGCGCCAAATAATGTGGGCGTCTTTTTTTGCGCTAAAAAATATGGGCGTCACTATTGTCTCCACATTATTTAAGTCTCATTATTTATTGCTTCTGGTTGCTAGAAGCTTGTTCACTGGCATTTTTTCCCATTCCTGAAACTGTCATTTAAGGAATTTGATCAATTTTGCTTTATATGTTGTTTTTTCTATTACATATTGCAAGATGTCCCAGATTGACACTGAGTCAGAAGATACTTCTGGAAAAACGCTGCCTGGTGCTGGATCGACCAAAGTTAAGTGTATCTGCTGTAAACTTGTGGTATCTGTTCCTCCAGCTGTTGTTTGTAATGAATGTCATGACAAACTTGTTAATGCAGATAATATTTCCTTTAGTAATGTTACATTACCTGTTGCTGTTCCGTCAACATCTAATGCTCAGAGTGTTCCTGTTAACATAAGAGATTTTGTTTCTAAATCCATTAAGAAGGCCATGTCTGTTATTCCTCCTTCTAGTAAACGTAAAAGGTCTTTTAAAACTTCTCATTTTTCAGATGAATTTTTAAATGAACATCATCATTCTGATTCTGATAATGGTTCCTCTGGTTCAGAGGATTCTGTTTCAGAGGTTGATGCTGATAAATCTTCATATTTATTCAAAATTGAATTTATTCGTTCTTTACTTAAAGAAGTCTTAATTGCATAAGAAATAGAGGATTCTGGTCCTCTTGATACTAAATCTAAACGTTTAAATAAGGTTTTTAAATCTCCTGTAGTTATTCCAGAAGTTTTTCCTGTCCCTGATGCTATTTCTGAAGTAATCTCCAGGGAATGGAATAATTTGGGTAATTCATTTACTCCTTCTAAACGTTTTAAGCAATTATATACTGTGACGGCCGACAGATTAGAGTTTTGGGACAAAATCCCTAAAGTTGATGGGGCTATCTCTACTCTTGCTAAACGTACTACTATTCCTACGGCAGATAGTACTTCCTTTAAGGATCCTTTAGATAGGAAGATTGAATCCTTTCTAAGAAAAGCTTACTTATGTTCAGGTAATCTTCTTAGACCAGCTATATCTTTAGCGGATGTTGCTGCAGCTTCAACTTTTTGGTTAGAAGCTTTATAACTTTATTTGTGATGCCATCTTTGATATCATTAGAGTCGATGTCAGGTATATGTCTCTAGCTATTTTAGCTAGAAGAGCTTTATGGCTTAAAACTTGGAATGCTGATATGTCTTCTAAGTCAACTTTGCTTTCCCTTTCTTTCCAGGGTAATAAATTATTTGGTTCTCAGTTGGATTCTATTATCTCAACTGTTACTGGAGGGAAAGGAACTTTTTTACCACAGGATAAAAAATCTAAAGGTAAATTTAGGTCTAATAATCGTTTTCGTTCCTTTCGTCACAATAAGGAACAAAAGCCTGATCGTTCACCCACAGGAGCGGTATCAGTTTGGAAACCATCTCCAGTCTGGAATAAATCCAAGCCTTTTAGAAAACCAAAGCCAGCTCCCAAGTCCACATGAAGGTACGGCCCTCATTCCAGCCCAGCGGGTAGGGGGCAGATTACTTTTTTCAAAGAAATTTGGTTCAATTCAATTCACAATCTTTGGATTCAGAACATTGTTTCAGAAGGGTACAGAATTGGCTTCAAGATAAGGCCTCCTGCAAAGAGATTTTTTCTTTCCCATGTCCCAGTAAATCCAGCGAAAGCTCAAGCATTTCTGAAATGTGTTTCAGATCTAGAGTTGGCTGGAGTAATTATGCCAGTTCCAGTTCTGGAACAGGGGCTGGGGTTTTATTCAAATCTCTTCATTGTACCAAAGAAGGAGAATTCCTTCAGACCAGTCTGGATCTAAAAATATTGAATCGTTATGTAAGGATACCAACATTCAAAATGGTAACTATAAGGACTATCCTGCCTTTTGTTCAGCAAGGGCATTATATGTCCACAATAGATTTACAGGATGCATATCTGCATATTCCGATTCATCCAGATCACTATCAGTTTCTGAGATTCTCTTTCCTAGACAAGCATTACCAGTTTGTGGCTCTGCCGTTTGGCCTAGCAACAGCTCCAAGAATTTTTACAAAGGTTCTCGGTGCCCTTCTGTCTGTAATCAGAGAACAGGGTATTGTGGTATTTCCTTATTTGGACGATATCTTGGTACTTGCTCAGTCTTCACATTTAGCAGAATCTCATACGAATCGACTTGTGTTGTTTCTTCAAGATCATGGCTGGAGGATCAATTTACCGAAAAGTTCATTGATTCCTCAGACAAGGGTAACCTTTTTAGGTTTCCAGATAGATTCAGTGTCCATGACTCTGTCTCTGACAGACAAGAGACGTCTAAAATTGATCTCAGCTTGTCGAAACCTTCAATCACAATCATTCCCTTTGGTAGCCTTATGCATGGAAATTCTAGGTCTTATGACTGCTGCATCGGACGCGATCCCCTTTGCTCGTTTTCACATGCGACCTCTTCAGCTCTGTATGCTGAACCAGTGGTGCAGGGATTACACAAAGATATCTCAATTAATATCTTTAAAACCGATTGTACGACACTCTCTGACGTGGTGGACAGATCACCATCGTTTAGTTCAGGGGGCTTCTTTTGTTCTTCCGACCTGGACTGTAATTTCAACAGATGCAAGTCTGACAGGTTGGGGAGCACAAGGGGTTTGGGAATCTCAGGAGGTGAGATTACCAATCAATATTTTGGAACTACGTGCAATTTTCAGAGCTCTTCAGTCATGGCCTCTTCTAAAGAGAGAATCGTTCATTTGTTTTCAGACAGACAATGTCACAACTGTGGCATACATCAATCATCAAGGAGGGACTCACAGTCCTCTGGCTATGAAAGAAGTATCTCGAATACTGGTATGGGTGGAATCCAGCTCCTGTCTAGTTTCTGCGGTTCATATCCCAGGTATAGACAATTGGGAAGCGGATTATCTCAGTCGCCAAACGTTACATCCGGGCGAATGGTCTCTTCACCCAGAGGTATTTCTTCAGATTGTTCAAATGTGGGGACTTCCAGAAATAGATCTGATGGCTTCTCATCTAAACAAGAAACTTCCCAGGTATCTGTCCAGATCCAGTGATCCTCAGGCGGAAGCAGTGGATGCATTGTCACTTCCTTGGAAGTATCATCCTGCCTATCTCTTTCCGCCTCTAGTTCTTCTTCCAAGAGTAATCTCCAAGATTCTGAAGGAATGCTCGTTTGTTCTGCTGGTGGCTCCAGCATGGCCTCACAGGTTTTGGTATGCGGATCTTGTCCGGATGGCCTCTTGCCAACCGTGGACTCTTCCGTTAAGACCAGACCTTCTGTCACAAGGTCCTTTTTTCCATCAGGATCTCAAATCCTTAAATTTAAAGGTATGGAGATTGAACGCTTGATTCTTAGTCAAAGAGGTTTCTTTGACTCTGTGATTAATACTATGTTACAAGCTCATAAATCTGTATCTAGGAAGATATATTATAGAGTCTGGAAGACTTACATTTCTTGGTGTCTTTCTCATCATTTTTCCTGGCATTCTTTTAGAATTCCGAGAATTTTACAGTTTCTTCAGGATGGTTTGGATAAAGGTTTGTCTGCAAGTTCCTTGAAAGGACAAATCTCTGCTCTTTCTGTTCTTTTTCACAGAAAGATTGCTAATCATCCTGATATTCATTGTTTTGTACAAGCTTTGGTTCATATAAAACCTGTCATTAAGTCAATTTCTCCTCCTTGGAGTTTGAATTTGGTTCTGGGGGCTCTTCAAGCTCCTCCGTTTGAACCTATGCATTCATTGGACATTAAATTACTTTCTTGGAAAATTTTGTTTCTTTTGGCCATCTCTTCTGCTAGAAGAGTTTCTGAATTATCTGCTCTTTCTTGTGAGTCTCCTTTTCTGATTTTTCATCAGGATAAGGCGGTGTTGCAAACTTCTTTTAAATTTTTACCTAAGGTTGGGAATTCTAACAACATTAGTAGAGAAATTGTGGTTCCTTCATTATGTCCTAATCCTAAGAATTCTAAGGAGAAATCATTGCATTCTTTGGATGCAGTTAGAGCTTTGAAATATTATATTGAAGCTACTAAGAATTTCCGAAAGACTTCTAGTCTATTTGTTATCTTTTCCGGTTCTAGGAAAGGTCAGAAGGCCTCTGCCATTTCTTTGTCATCTTGGTTAAAATCTTTAATTCATCATGCCTATGTCGAGTCGGGTAAAACTCCGCCTCAGAGTAATACAGCTCATTCTACTAGGTCAGTTTCTACTTCCTGGGCATTTAGGAATGAAGCTTCGGTTGATCAGATTTGCAAAGCAGCAACTTGGTCTTCTTTGCATACTTTTACTAAATTCTACCATTTTGATGTGTTTTCTTCTTCTGAAGCAGTTTTTGGTAGAAAAGTACTTCAGGCAGCTGTTTCAGTTTGATTCTTCTGCTTATCATTTCAGTTTTTTTCATTATAAGATTTAAACTTTATTTTGGGTGTGGATTATTTTCAGCGGAATTGGCTGTCTTTATTTTATCCCTCCCTCTCTAGTGACTCTTGCGTGGAAGATCCACATCTTGGGTAGTCATTATCCCATACGTCACTAGCTCATGGACTCTTGCTAATTACATGAAAGAAAACATAATTTATGTAAGAACTTACCTGATAAATTCATTTCTTTCATATTAGCAAGAGTCCATGAGGCCCATCCTTTTTGTGGTGGTTATAATTTTTTTGTATAAAGCACAATTATTCCAATTCCTTATTTTTTATGCTTTTGCACTTTTTTCTTATCACCCCACTTCTTGGCTATGCGTTAAACTGATTTGTGGGTGTGGTGAATGGTGTATTTATAGGCATTTTAAGGTTTGGGAAACTTTGCCCCTCCTGGTAGGAATGTGTATCCCATACGTCACTAGCTCATGGACTCTTGCTAATATGAAAGAAATGAATTTATCAGGTAAGTTCTTACATAAATTATGTTTTTACTGGGATCATTTCAATGAGCAAAACGAATGGTGAAAAAAATTGTACTTTATTCACTAAAAATAGGCAAACACACAGAATTACACAAAATACAGAAAGAACACACTAACTTTGGGGCTATTAGAAAAACTACCCTGTTTTATCAGCCACAGTCAGTAGAATCCAGGTAAATACAAATAGTCCTCTTGCACAGTCTTGTTTTAGTCCCTTAACAAGCTCTTGGTTAATCGACCCCTGGATAGTTCAGGCAACTTGGAATAACTCTCTTTTTTTCCCACACCAAGTGGTTTTGAAAACTGCCCATCTCTCTTGTCAGCTCATATCACGCCCCCTAGCGATGATCTTAGCAACCAATTGTAACCCAGCACAAAAAGGGGCATCACTGTTTACAGCTGTCAGTCCCAACCGCTGATTACCTGCTGAGATTGTAGTCAGTCTAACTAGCTGGATGCTTTTGATCTGAGGATGTACAAATCCAGCCTTTTGAAGTGCCAGATCTGAGGGTAATAGATAGACCAGATACCACTTTTGTCCCTAGAAGATTTACTGCAATGAGTAATTAACTCTCTGCTTTGAAGCAGCCTGTGACATAATTTGTACAAATAGCATTACACCACTGTTATTGACATACATGCACCAGAGGCAGGCCCCAAAACACAGAATGTGGGCCCAACCCCTCATCAGTGAGCCTGGGCACCCACTCTTTCGCCAAAGCGGGCATTACACACTCCAGTGAGTGTATAATGATACATACGGGCCAGCGGATCAACATATAGCGAAGGCGGACGGACAGCTTCACAAGTTGAGGAGCTGTTTGCCCGCCTGTTAGTACATGGAGCCCAGAGGTAAATCTTACATTTATTCTCCTACTGGGGGGATACCTTAGAAGTGAGAAATCTATTTTTTGCTGTTCATGTTCCAAGTGCCAGCTTATGTTCCAGCTATAGTCCATTAGTGAGTTTACCAACAATTGATGTACCTTTTGAAATTATTGTCCTGGACTTGGTAGGAACATTGGTGAAATCAGCTAGTGGCCATCAATGAATATTGGTTGTCTGGATTATGCAATGCCCTACATAATTGTTTAAAGGATTTATAAGAAACTTATGTTTAGTAGAGTGGATAAACCAAATGACATTTTCTACAGCTTAAGAAGAGACTTCTTTTATGTCTAAGGTTACAAGAGATTGATGTAAACTTCTCCATACAAAACAACTGAAATCCTCTGTATATCACCCTAAAGCTGGTGCAGAGGTTCTATAAAACCCAAAAAAGCATTTTACGGCATTATTTAATGTTCTCTATTAGGGAAGTTCCCTAGGCTCCGGGGTTTTTTCGCCTTTTGGAATTGAGAAAACTCAATTGAGGGCCTTGGTGAAAAAAGGGTTTTTGTTCCCCCCCCCAAAGGTAACTCAGTCTTAAGCAATAGTAATATACATGCTGCTCTGTATAATGATTTTGAGGATATTTGTACCTGAGACCTGGACTAATAAAAGATTCCCTTGCATTAGGATTGCACACATTCTGTACATGCCTATGTATAGACTTGTTGCTATGGTTCCCCCCAGCATTTGGGCCCTGGTGCCACAGCACCTGCTGCACCAATGGTAGTTCTGCCCATATTGAGCATATATCTCAAATGCAGGACCGTTTGGAGGCTGTCATGCTCATAGTTAGCTGTCATGTTAAAAACCCAAAGACCACAAAAACCCAGTTATAATCATAATGCAAGGGTTAGACTGCTTCAGCCTAGGGACAAGGTATCAGTGTTATTCATTATAGTAGGAAATACCTGTTTGGCTACTTGGCAATGGGCATATGAGGTAATTAACCCCTTAATGACCAGAGCACTTTTCCATTTTCTGTCCGTTTAGGACCAAGGCTATTTTTACATTTTTGCGGTATTTGTGTTTAGCTGTAATTTTCCTCTTACTCATTTACTGTACAAACACATATTATATACCCTTTTTCTCGCCATTAAATTGACTTTCTAAAGATACCATTATTTTTATCATATCTTATAATTTACTATGAAAAAAATAATAAAATATGAGGAAAAATGGAAAAAAACACACTTTTTCTAACTTTGTTCCTCAAAATCTATTACACATCTACAACCACTAAAAAACACCCATGCTAAATAGTTTCTAAATTTTGTCCAGAGTTTAGAAATACCCAATGTTTACATGTTCGTTGCTTTTTTTGCAAGTTATAGGGCAATAAGTACAAGTAGCACTTTGCTATTTCCAAACCCCTTTTTTTTCAAAATTAGCGCTAGTTACATTAGAACACTAATATCTTTCAGGAATCTCTGAATATCGATTGACATGTATATATATTTTTTTAGAAGACATCCCAAAGTATTGATCTAAGCCCATTTTTGTATATTTCATGCCACCATTTCACCGCCAAATGCGATCAAATACAAAAAATCGTTCACTTTTTCACAAACTTTTGGTTTCTCACTGCAATTATTACAAACAGCTTGTGCAATTATGGCATAAATGGTTGTAAATTCTTCTCTGGGATCCCCTTTGTTCAGAAATAGCAGGCAAATATGGCTTTGGCGTTGCTTTTTGGTAATTAGAAGGCCGCTAAATGCCACTGCGCACTACACGTGTATTATGCCCAGCAGTGAAGGGGTTAATTAGGGAGCATGTAGGGAGCTTTTTGGGCAATTTTAGCTTTAGTGTAGTGTAGTAGACAACCCCAAGTATTGATCTAGGCCAATTTTGGTATATTTCATGCCACCTTTTCACCGCCAAATGCGATCAAATTAAAAAAAAAGTTAAATTTTTCACAATTTTAGGTTTCTCACTGAAATAATTTACAAACAGCTTGTGCATGTATGGCACAAATGGTTGTAAATGCTTCTCTGGGATCCCCTTTGTTCAGAAATAGTAGACATATATGGCTTTGGCATTGCTTTTTGGTAATTAGGACGCTAAATGCCGCTGCGCACCACACATGTATTATGCCCAGCAGTGCAGGGGTTAATTAGGGAGCTTGTAGGGTTAATTTTAGCTTTAGTGTAGTGTAGTAGACAACCCAAAGTATTGATCTAGGCCTATTTTGGTATATTTCATGCCACCATTTCACCGCCAAATGCGATCAAATAAAAAAAAACGTTCTCTTTTTCACAAACTTTAGGTTCCTCACTGAAATTATTTACAAACAGCTTGTGCAATTATGGCACAAATGGTTGTAAATGCTTCCCTTTGTTCAGAAATAGCAGACATATATGGCTTTGGCGTTGCTTTTTGGTAATTAGAAGGCCGCCAAATGCTGCTGCGCATCACACGTGTATTATGGCTAGCAGTGAAGGGGTTAATTATGTAGCTTGTAGGGAGCTTGCAGGGTTAATTTTAGCTTTAGTGTAGAGCTCAGCCTCCCACCTGAAATATCAGACCCCCTGATCCCTCCCAAACAGCTCTCTTCCCTCCCCCACCCTACAATTGTCCCCGCCATCTTAAGTACTGGCAGAAACTCTGCCAGTACTAAATTAAAGTTATATTTGTTTTTTTAAGCATATTTACATATGCTGCTATGTAGGATCCCCCTTAGCCCCAAACCTCACTGATCCCCCACCAAACAGCTCTCTAACCCTCCCCCTATGCCTTAATGGGCGCCATCTTGGGTACTGGCAGCTGTCTGCCAGTACCCAGTTTAGTAAAAAAAAGTGTGCTTTTTTTTTTTTTTTAAATTGCCCTTTTCTGTAGTGTAGCTTCCCCCCCCCCGAAGACAAACCCCCCACCCCTTCCAGATCCCTTAGTTGCTTATTTATATTTTAAAATACCTTTTTTTTTGTACTTTGATCAACAGGTTTTTCTGTAGTGACTGTAGCGGTTCCCACCTGCTCCCGCCCCATGCACGATACAGATCTTAACCTTGCGATCTTGCACCAGAATCAATCCAGCTCTGAAAAGAGCCTAACAAAAGATTTGAATTCACAAGCCTGTGGCCCCTAGTTATCAAGCCGTCAACCTCAAATACGCTGGAATTCTGCAGCGTATTTGTGGCGAGGCTGATTCGCCTAAGTTATCAAGCCCTTTACACCGGCAAAAGTAGAATTTTGTGACGTAAGCTTCGATCCGCCGGACTCAGTCCGACACAGATCGATTCTTATGTCACTCCAGATGTTCCGCACACAAGTTCGGCACAATTTGACTACTTTTGCTAGTTATCAAAAAACTAGCAGGTACGCTCGGCACTTTTCCGACCCAGCGTACCTGGTTTTCAAACCGCCGCCCTGGAGGCGGCGGATCCCATAGGAATCAATGGGAGTCTGACCATAGCGAAAGCTCATGTTCGCTGCTGCCCGACATCCCATTGATTACTATGGGAGCTGTCTACACCTAACACCCTAACATGTACCCCGAGTCTAAACACCCCTAATCTGTCCCCCCCCTACACCGCCGCAACTAAATAAATGAATTACCCCCTAAACTGCCGCTCCCAGAGCCCACCGCATGCTACATTATACATATTAACCCCTAATCTGTCCCCCCCTACACCGCCGCAACTAAATAAAGTTATTAACCCCTAAACCGCCGCTCCCGGACACCGCCACAACTATAATAATGTATTAACCCCTAAACCGCCGCTCCCGGACCCCGCCGCCACCTATATTAAACTTATTAACCCCTAATCTGCCCCCCTACACCGTCGCCACCTATAAATCATTTATTAACCCCTATCCTGCCCCCCCTACACCGCTACAACCTATAATACATTTATTAACCCCTATCCTGCCCCCCCTACACCGCCGCAACTATAATAAAATTATTAACCCCTAAACCTAAGTCTAACCCTAACCCTAACACCCCCCTAACTTAAATATTAATTAAATACATCTAAATAAATTTAACTCTTATTAAATTAATTATTCCTATTTAAAACTAAATACTTACCTATAAAATAAACCCTAATCTAGCTGCAATATTACTAATAATTATATTGTAGCTATTTTAGGATTTATTTTTATTTTACAGGCAAATTTCAATTTATTTTAACTAGGTACAATAGCTATTAAATACAGGGAGTGCAGAATTATTAGGCAAGTTGTATTTTTGAGGATTACTTTTATTATTGAACAACAACCATGTTCTCAATGAACCCAAAAAACTCATTAATATCAAAGCTGAATAGTTTTGGAAGTAGTTTTTAGTTTGTTTTTAGTTTTAGCTATTTTAGGGGGATATATGTGTGTGCAGGTGACTATTACTGTCCATAATTATTAGGCAACTTAACAAAAAACAAATATATACCCATTTCAATTATTTATTTTTACCAGTGAAACCAATATAACATCTCAACATTCACAAATATAAATTTCTGACATTCAAAAACAAAACAAAAACAAATCAGTGACCAATATAGCCACCTTAATTTGCAAGGACACTCAAAAGCCTGCCATCCATGGATTCTGTCAGTGTTTTGATCTGTTCACCATCAACATTGCGTGCAGCAGCAACCACAGCCTCCCAGACACTGTTCAGAGAGGTGTACTGTTTTCCCTCCTTGTAAATCTCACATTTGATGATGGACCACAGGTTCTCAATGGGGTTCAGATCAGGTGAACAAGGAGGCCATGTCATTAGATTTTCTTCTTTTATACCCTTTCTTGCCAGCCACGCTGTGGAGTACTTGGACGTGTGTGATGGAGCATTGTCCTGCATGAAAATCATGTTTTTCTTGAAGGATGCAGACTTCTTCCTGTACCACTGCTTGAAGAAGGTGTCTTCCAGAAACTGGCAGTAGGACTGGGAGTTGAGCTTGACTCCATCCTCAACCCGAAAAGGCCCCACAAGCTCATCTTTGATGATACCAGCCCAAACCAGTACTCCACTTCCACCATGCTGGCGTCTGAGTCGGACTGGAGGAGCTCTCTGCCCTTTACCAATCCAGCCACGGGCCCATCCATCTGGCCCATCAAGACTCACTCTCATTTCATCAGTCCATAAAACCTTAGAAAAATCAGTCTTGAGATATTTCTTGGCCCACACTTGACGTTTCAGCTTGTGTGTCTTGTTCAGTGGTGGTCGTCTTTCAGCCTTTCTTACCTTGGCCATGTCTCTGAGTATTGCACACCTTGTGCTTTTGGGCACTCCAGTCATGTTGCAGCTCTGAAATATGGCCAAACTGGTGGCAAGTGGCATCTTGGCAGCTGCACGCTTGACTTTTCTCAGTTCATGGGCAGTTATTTTGCGCCTTGGTTTTTCCACACGCTTCTTGCGACCCTGTTGACTATTTTGAATGAAACGCTTGATTGTTCGATGATCACGCTTCAGAAGCTTTGCTGCATCCCTCTGCAAGATATCTCACTATTTTTGACTTTTCTGAGCCTGTCAAGTCCTTCTTTTGACCCATTTTGCCAAAGGAAAGGAAGTTGCCTAATAATTATGCACACCTGATATAGGGCGTTGATGTCATTAGACCACACCCCTTCTCATTACAGAGATGCACATCACCTAATATGCTTAATTGGTAGTAGGCTTTCAAGCCTATACTGCTTGGAGTAAGACAACATGCATAAAGAGGATGATGTGGTTAAAATACTCATTTGCCTAATAATTCTGCACTTCCTGTAGTTATTAACTATTTAATAGCTACCTAGTTAAAATAAAGAGAAATTCACCTGTAAAATAAAAACTAACCTAAGTTACAATTACACCTAACACTACACTATACTTAAATAAATTATTCCTATTTAAAACTAAATACTTACCTGTAAAATAAACCCTAAGATAGCTACAATGTAATTAATAATTACATTGTAGCTATTTTAGGATTTATATTTATTTTACAGGTAACTTTGTATTTATTTTAGATAGTTAGAATAGTTATTAAATAGTTCTTAACTATTTAATAACTACCTAGCTAAAAGAAATACAAAATTACCTGTAAAATAAATCCTAACCTAAGTTACAATTAAACCTAACACTACACTCTCATTAAATTAATTAAATAAATTACCTACAAATAACTACAATTAAATAAAATTAAATAAACTAACTAAAGTACAAAAAAATAAAAAAAGCTAAGTTACAAAAAATAAAAAAATAAGTTACAAACATTTCAAAAATATTACAACAATTTTAAGCTACTTACACCTAATCTAAGCCCTCTAATAAAATAACAAACCCCCCAAAATAAAAAAAATGCCCTACCCTATTCTACATTAAAAAGTTACCAGCTCTATTACCTTACCAGCACTTAAAAGGGCCTTTTGCGGGGCATGCCCCAAAGAAAACAGCTTTTTTCCCTGTAAAATAAAAATACAACCCCCCAACATTAAAACCCACCACCCACATACCCCTAATCTAACCCAAAGCCCCTTAAATAAACCTAAGACTACCCCCCTGAAGATCATCCTACCTTTAGCCGTCTTCAGCCAGCCGACCACCGATGGAACCGAAGAGGAGATCCGGAGCGGCAGAAGTCATCATCCAAGGGGCGCTGAAGAAGTCTTCCATCCGATTAAAGTCATCATCCAGGCGGCGTCTTCAATCTTCATCCATCCGGAGCGGAGCGGAGCCATCTTCAGACGAGCCTACGTGGAGCCATCTTCTTCCACCGACGACTGAACGACGAATGACGGTTCCTTTAAGTGATGTCATCCAAGATGGGGTCCCTCGAATTCCGACTGGCTGATAGGATTCTATCAGCCAATCGGAATTAAGGTAGGAAAAATCTGATTGGCTGATCCAATCAGCCAATCGGAATTTGAGGGACGCCATCTTGGATGACGTCACTTAAAGGAACCATCATTCATCGTTCAGTCGTCGGTGGAAGAAGATGGCTCCGCGTAGGCTCGTCTGAAGATGGCTCCGCTCCGGATGGATGAAGATTGAAGACGCCGCCTGGATGATGACTTCAATCGGATGGAAGACTTCTTCAGCGCCCCTTGGATGATGACTTCTGCCGCTCCGGATCTCCTCTTCGGTTCCATCGGTGGTCGGCTGGCTGAAGACGGCTAAAGGTAGGATGATCTTCAGGGGGGGTAGTCTTAGGTTTATTTAAGGGGGGTTTGGGTTAGAGTAGGGGTATGTGGGTGGTGGGTTTTAATGTTGGGGGGGTTGTATTTTTATTTTACAGGCAAAAAAGCTGTTTTCTTTGGGGCATGCCCCACAAAAGGCCCTTTTAAGGGCTGGTAAGGTAATAGAGCTGGTAACTTTTCAATGTAGAATAGGGTAGTGCATTTTTTTATTTTGAGGGGCTTTGTTATTTTATTAGGGGGCTTAGATGAGGTGTAAGTAGCTTAAAATTGTTGTAATATTTTTTAAATGTTTGTAACTTATTTTTTTTATTTTTTGTAACTTAGCT
This sequence comes from Bombina bombina, assembly GCF_027579735.1. Lineage (NCBI taxonomy): Eukaryota > Metazoa > Chordata > Amphibia > Anura > Bombinatoridae > Bombina > Bombina bombina. Next base: position 428,237,828 of record NC_069500.1, on the reverse strand, counting down.
TTTTTTATTTTTTGTACTTTAGTTAGTTTATTTAATTGTATTTAATTGTAGTTATTTGTAGGTAATTTATTTAATTAATTTAATGATAGTGTAGTGTTAGGTTTAATGGTAACTTAGGTTAGGATTTATTTTACAGGTAATTTTGTATTTCTTTTAGCTAGGTAGTTATAAAATAGTTAATAACTATTTAATAACTATTCTAACTATCTAAAATAAATACAAAGTTACTGTAAAATAAATATAAATCCTAAAATAGCTACAATGTAATTATTAATTACATAGTAGCTATCTTTGGGTTTATTTTAAAGGTAAGTATTTAGTTTTAAATAGGAATAATTCATTTAATAAGAGTTATAATATTTAGATGTATTTAATTAATATTTAAGTTAGGGGGTGTTAGGGTTAGGGTTAGACTTAGGTTTAGGGGTTAATAATTTTATAGTTGCGGTGGTGGGGGGGGCAGGATAGGGGTTAATAAATGTATTTTAGGTGGCGATGGTGTAGGGGGGGCAGATTAGGGGTTAATACGTTTAATATAGGTGGCGGCGGTTTAGGGGTTAAACAATTTATTTAGTTGCGGCGGGGTCCGGGATCAGCAGGATAGGAGTTAAAGGGACACTCAGGTTAAATTAAATTTTCATAATTCAGATACAGCATGTAATTTTAAACAGCTTTCCAATTTACTTCCATTAAAAAAAATGTGCACAGCCTTTTATATTTACAATTTTTGAGTCACCAGATCCTACTGAGCATGTGCAAGAATTCACAGGCGCCGCCAAATTCCGTAGCGCTGGACAGACTATATGTATATGCATTTGTGATTGGCTGATTGCTATCACATGGTACAAGGGGAGTGGAAATATACATAACTTTGAAATTTGTTATTTGTTTTGTTATTTGTTATAAGTGCTATTGCATTGTCTTGTTATCTTGCATTTGTTGATTATGCAAATCTAATGTGTTGACTGGTCCTTTAATAAATTTATTATAGGTGGCGGCGGTATAGGGGGGCAGGATAGGGGTTACTAGGTATAATGTAGGTGGCGATGGGCTCCGGGAGCGGCGGTTTAGGGGTTAATACATTTATTATAGTTGCGGCGGTGTCCGGGAGCGGCGGTTTAGGGGTTACTAACTTTATTTAGTTGCGGGGGGCTCCGGGGGCGCCGGTATAGGGGGTAGAACAGTGTAGTTAGTGTGGGTGCTTAGTGACAGCTTGTCAATAAAGCTGTCAAAAAGCCGAAGAGCAGCGAGATCGGATGAGTGATAACTATCATAGTCCGCTGATCATCGCCCCGTACTTGGTGCGCGGCTTTTTGACAGATTTTATGATAACTTTGGCGAGATTTTTCAGGTCCGCGGCAGCGATGGTAGGCGAGCTTAGGCGGGCGTATTGGGCCGGCGAAGGCAGGTAAAGTAGACACGTTGATAACTAGAGGCCTGTGTGTTAAAAGCGTAAAGCATGGAAATTCAAATGTTAGTATGGGAAATTTTGTCTATTCACAGTCACCTAGATTACGAGTTTTGCACTAAACAGGATGGGAAAATAACGCCAAAAAAATTGCGTTATTTCACTCTCTATAGCGCTTCTATTACGAGTTACTAAAAAGTCTCCTTCTGCTGTGCAATATGGTGCGTTAAGCTCCATACCGCACAAAAGTCGAGGGCTGATTTGATGTGCTCTTGCACGCTTTCCCCCATAGACATCAATGGGGAGAAAGTGTTGGAAAAAAAACTAACACCTGAAGTGCAGAATGGCGATTGCTATAACGCAACCCCATTGATGTCTACGGGGAAAATAAAGTTACATTTAAACCTAACACCCTAACATAAACCCCTAGTCTAAACACCCCTAATCCACCTCTCCCCAACATCGCTGACACTAATAAAAGTTATTAACCCCTAATCTGCCGCTCCCTGACATCGCCGCCACTATAATAAAGTTATTAACCCCTAAACCGCTGCTTCCTGACATTGCCGCCACTAAATACAATTATTAACCCCTAATCCGCTGCTACTAAATAAAATGATTAACCCCTAAACCTCTGGCCTACCACAACTCCGCCACTAAATAAACGTATTAACCCCTAAACCTCCGGCCTCCCACATCGCTGCCACTAAATAAACTTATTAGCCCCTAAACCTCCGACCTCCCACATAGCCGCCACTAAATAAAATTATTAACCCCTAAACCTTCAGCCTCCCACATCGCAAAACACTAAATTAAACTATTGACCCCTAAACCTACCCCCCCCTAACTTTAAATTAAAATTAAAATATAAATATATTTAAATAAATAAAAACTTACCTGTGAAATAAAAATAAATCTAACATTAAACTATAAATTAACCTAACCTTACTATTCTAATAAAATAAAACAAATTACCAATTAAAAATCCTAAATTACAAATTTTTAAAAAAAATAATCCTACAAAAAAATTAAATAAATCTAACATTACAAAAAAAAACTAAACACTAAGATTACAAAAATAATAAACAAAATGATCAAAAATAAAAACAATTACACCTAATCTAATAGCCCTATAAAAATAAAAAGCCCCCCAAAATAAAAACACCCCCTAGCCTACAATAAACTACCAATAGCACTTAAAAGGGCCTTTTGTAGGGCATAGCCCTAAGTTAAACAGCTCTTTTACCAGGAAAAAAATACAAAGTCCCCCCAACAGTAAAACCCACCACCCAACCAACCCCCCCAAAATAAAAAACCTAACTCTAAAAAAATCTAAGCTTCCCTTTGCCCCTAAAGGGGTATTTGTATGGGCATTGCCCTTAAAAGGGCATTTAGCTCTTTTTCACTGTCCTTAAAAGGGCATTCATCTCTTTTACATTTTGCCCAAAGCCCTAATCTGAAACAAAAACCACACCAAAAAATAAAAAAAAATACCTAACACTAACCCCAGAATATCTACTCGTGGTTCCTGAAGTCCGGACATCCATCTCCATCCAGGCGGCGAGAAGTCTTCATCCAGGCGGCGACATCTTCATCCATCCTGGGAGCTTCTTCTATCCTCATTCCGGCGGCCCGGAGCTATCCTGGAAACTGATGCCATCCTGCGTCCTTTTCATACAGTCATCACCGTACACTGAAGCTTCAATGTAAGGTAGCCGTTTCAAAATGGCGTACCTTGCATTCCTATTGGCTGATTTGATTCTTCAAATTCAAATCAGCCAATAGGATGAGAGCTTCTGAAATCCTATTGGCTGTTCAAAACAGTCAATAGGATGAGAGCTACTGAAATCCTACTGGCTGATTTGAGCAGTTCAATTTTTTTTTTTTGTAAAATTATTTTTTTTTCATTTGTATTTTAGGATTTTCAATTGGTAATTTTTTTAATTTTATTAGAATAGTAAGGTTAGGTTAAATTATAGTTTAATGTTATGTTTATTTTTATTTCACAGGTAAGTTTTTATTTATTTAAATATAGTTATATTGTAATTTTAATTTAAAGTTAGGGGGGTTTTAGGTTTAGGGGTTAATAGGTTTATTTAGTGGCGGCAATGTGGGAGGCCAGAGGTTTAGGGGTTAATAGGTTTATTTAGTGGCCACGATGTTGGGGAGCGGCGGTTTAGGGGTTAATAACTTTATTATAGTGGCGGCGATGTCGGGGAGCGGCGGTTTAGGGGTTAATATATTTAAATAGTAGTATCAATGGCAAAAATCCCCTTATAAGCAGCGCACTGTGTACTTGTGGATGTGTATATTTCGATGTGGGCTTTGAGTAAATGCGTCCCAATCATATGTACAGAACCATATACTCCAATGGCGATAACAGTAGTCACAACTTATTTGTATATTAGACTTACTGTTTCTTGCTTGCAGGTTTCTCTGTTGCATCTCTCTTCCAGTTGCACAAATGAAAATTTTCAGCGTAACAAGCACCAGACAATCTCAGCGTCTCCACTGCTCCTTTCTACAACGCTACACGGTGCTCTAGGCTCCACCTACTTCCCTTTGTGAAAAAACATCCGGCTGCGAACCGCTTGATAGGATCCCAAGCCAAAGTAACGTAAGTACAAAAAGCGAGGCAGCGGATGCAAAAGTATAAAAAATAACTTTTATTATAACTTTAAAATTGCAAAACAGGATCAAAAGGCCAGTGCAGTACCGGTCTATTTTTCTATATTTAAATAGTGTTGGCGAGGAGGGTGGGCAGCAGATTACGGGTTAATAAATGTATTTAATAGTCGCGATGTGGGTGGGTGGCAGATTAGGGGTTAATACATTTTAAATAGTGTTTGCGATGCGGGAGAGCCGCGGTTTAGGGGTTAATAGGTAGTTTGTGGGTGTTAGTGTACTTTGTAACATTTTAGTTATGAGTTTTGTGAAACATTTTTGTTACACAAAATCCATAACTACTGCTCTCAGATCGCGGTATGGATCGTGTTGGTATAGAGCATAAAGCAAGCATTTGAGCCGGAACGCACAACCTGTAATATCAGCGCTATGAAAATCGCGAACTTTTTGAGTGCGAAATGGACGTTGCGTTAAAGGCTAGAATGCTTGCGGTATAGCTATACCGCCGCGACTCATAATATGCATTCCTGGCCATTCCACAGGCAATGGCCAATTTTATAGCGGTATAGCGGTACCGCAAAACCCGTAATCTAGGTGAGTATTAGGAATGGTTATGAGCACAGGACGCAGCTTCAGGCAATAAACAAATGTCACTGATAAATGAGAGATACCAAGAACTGAATATTTCTTTATCATTTAAATTGCTATACGGGGCAAGCAGAGGTGAAGAAACCATCCCCTCAATGTTAGCATAAAATAATATGTGCACATCTGGTTATAAAATTGTATTTCCCAGAGCTTTGGTACAGAGCTTTTTTTTTTTACCAGTACTTACATGACATTTTTTTGAATATGTGATTTCTAATTATGTTAAATCTTTTATGCAACTATTTTTGTAAAACATACAGGGAGTGCAGAATTATTAGGCAAGTTGTATTTTTGAGGATTAATTTTATTATTGAACAACAACCATGTTCTCAATGAACCCAAAAAACTCATTAATATCAAAGCTGAATAGTTTTGGAAGTAGTTTTTAGTTTGTTTTTAGTTATAGCTATTTTAGGGGGATATCTGTGTGTGCAGGTGACTATTACTGTGCATAATTATTAGGCAACTTAACAAAAAACAAATATATACCCATTTCAATTATTTATTTTTACCAGTGAAACCAATATAACATCTCAACATTCACAAATATACATTTCTGACATTCAAAAACAAAACAAAAACAAATCAGTGACCAATATAGCCACCTTTCTTTGCAAGGACACTCAAAAGCCTGCCATCCATGGATTCTGTCAGTGCTTTGATCTGTTCACCATCAACATTGCGTGCAGCAGCAACAACAGCCTCCCAGACATTGTTCAGAGAGGTGTACTGTTTTCCCTCCTTGTAAATCTCACATTTGATGATGGACCACAAGTTCTCAATGGGGTTCAGACCAGGTGAACAAGGAGGCCATGTCATTAGATTTTCTTCTTTTATACCCTTTCTTGCCAGCCACGCTGTGGAGTACTTGGACGCGTGTGATGGAGCATTGTCCTGCATGAAAATCATGTTTTTCTTGAAGGATGCAGACTTCTTCCTGTACCACTGCTTGAAGAAGGTGCCTTCCAGAAACTGGCAGTAGGACTGGGAGTTGAGCTTGACTCCATCCTCAACCCGAAAAGGCCCCACAAGCTCATCTTTGATGATACCAGCCCAAACCAGTACTCCACCTCCACCTTGCTGGCGTCTGAGTCGGACTGGAGCTCTCTGCCCTTTACCAATCCAGCCATGGGCCCATCCATCTGGCCCATCAAGACTCACTCTCATTTCATCAGTCCATAAAACCTTAGAAAAATCAGTCTTGAGATATTTCTTGGCCCAGTCTTGACGTTTCAGCTTGTGTGTCTTGCTCAGTGGTGGTCGTCTTTCAGCCTTTCTTACCTTGGCCATGTCTCTGAGTATTGCACACCTTGTGCTTTTGGGCACTCCAGTGATGTTGCAGCTCTGAAATATGGCCAAACTGGTGGCAAGTGGCATCTTGGCAGCTGCACGCTTGACTTTTCTCAGTTCATGGGCAGTTATTTTGCGCCTTGGTTTTTCCACACGCTTCTTGCGACCCTGTTGACTATTTTGAATGAAACGCTTGATTGTTCGATGATCACGCTTCAGAAGCTTTGCAATTTTAAGAGTGCTGCATCCCTCTGCAAGATATCTCACTATTTTTGATATTTGAGCCTGTCAAGTCCTTCTTTTGACCCATTTTGCCAAAGGAAAGGAAGTTGCCTAATAATTATGCACACCTGATATAGGGTGTTGATGTCATTAGACCACACCCCTTCTCATTACAGAGATGCACATCACCTAATATGCTTAATTGGTAGTAGGCTTTCGAGCCTATACAACTTGGAGTAAGACAACATGCATAAAGAGGATGATGTGGTCAAAATACTCATTTGCCTAATAATTCTGCACTCCCTGTATTTAGGTTAACTCTTATGACTACTCAGACTACTTTTAAAATAACTGTCTGCCATACCTCTAAGCATTTATGCCTCAGGTGAGCTATACTATGTTTAGCGCAGGTAATAGAACTGCTGTTGATGGAATGTGTGCTAAGGTTGCATTTGCCCTATACTTGCAAACAGAGCTAAGGTCAGCAATATTTGTATGTTGCATCAAATGCTATTCAGGAAGTAAACTCACCAGCTTGTACTTGGTTATTTTCTTTAAGAAGTGCTTGGTGTTCCTGATCATTTTTCTGGACCTGATTACCTGCTTCTCTCAAGGCTGTGCCGCTTGGATTGCTTATCTGGATACTGACCTCTGTAAGTTCAAAATACACTTGAAGATCTGTGTGGTCAATAAGCCATACTTTACTGGATTATTAACAGCACTATAGGTATCCTATCGCTTTACTGTATTGAACCTGGTATTATTATCAACCTATCTAGGTGTTTCAATAAATTCCAGTACATTTGAGAAAATATTATCGATCTACAGTACTGGTATGTATGTTACGTATTGACTATCAGGGAATATATCCTAACTTTATATCGGCCATCAGCACTCAGAGTGCACATACGTCAGGGGCGGACTGGGCCAGGGGGCAGAGAGGCAATTGCCCCCCAGGCTGCCCTAAATTATGTTAAAAACGGCTGCTGCTTTTTTTTTTTTTTTTTTTTTTTATTGTAATTTTAATAATGGCCAGCAGGGGGAGCAGCTGTACACACATAAGCAGCAGTGGAGCAGCCTTTCTCTCTATGGCACTGAAACTGAAAGGCCATGTGCTGAGGGGGAAGGGCTTAGTGAAGTGCAGGCTTTCCCTAGTCAAACAGAGCGCAGTCTCAATGAATGTAGGGAAAGGCATCAGTGTGAGCTGCTAGATCATGTGTGGCCACCTCAACTAAACAGTAGGGGGTCCATCCGATAAAAATCGTCGCCCGCAAAAGTCGGCGACGCCAAGATTTGCGCTGGTTTGGTATCCTATATACGGAGTAAGCTAGAAGTTACGCGCGTAGATTTCTGGCGTCGCCCGTAGTTTTTTGGCCCATAGACTGACATACAAAACACGCACAATTTGCTATCCAATATACGGCGTAAGGACTTAAGCGCGCAGATTTCACAAAATCTACTCCATTCTCAGCTCGCCACAAATTGAAGGCGCAGGAACCCTTGCACTGACTTAGAAACCAACGTAACTCTCAGAAGGCCTAACAAATGCATGCCTAACAATATACATAGCAGCAGCTTGTTCACAAATAGTTAACCTCTTAAAAGCATTTATTATTCCTGCCCCTGCAAGTGTGTCAAACCAATCACAAACAGCACAACCTCTCACCTGCAGCCTTAAAACACCTGCAAATGCACACCCTCATTAGCCACCATGTTTCCCTTGCAGTATATTGCATTTAGAGTCAGACAGCGTCGTGGGGCACAAGGGGTGCTGGAACCCCTACAAGCTCCTGTTTTGGATGGTATCCCTGCTGCTGAGGTCCCTGGTCATGGTGCTGTAGCTGTCCCTGCTCCAGCTGCTGCTGCTGCCCTCCCTGCTCCTCCTGCTGTTGTCCCTGTTCCTGGTGCTCCCCATGCTGCTGTTGCTGCAGCTGCCCATAGGCCAGCAGGGCCTATAAGACGAAGGCATCAGCAGAGGGGAAGAGCACCAAGGGTACACAGGGTTAGGGTCACCCTGTTTGGGATGACAGAAGTGGAGGTCAGGGAAAAATATCGCTTGACATCTACAAGCCTCATTAACCTATATGAGGTCTTGAAGGATGATATTGACCCTCAAGCGTATAGGAACCGAGCTCTGACTGGTATGCAGAAGCTGTTGTGTGTTGTACACTTCCTGGCAACTGGCTCATACCAGTCAACAGAGGGGCTTGTGTCTGGCCTAGCGCAGTCTACCTTCTCCAGGATTCTAGGGGAGGTTCTGACTGCTCTAGATAACCAGACACAACGATACATTCATTTCCCCTGTACCCCCCAGGAATGGAACCGTCTTAAACAAGGCTTCTATCGACTGGGGGGTATTCCTAATGTCATGGGGGCAATTGATTGCACACATGTGCGTATTGTGGCCCCACATGAGGAGACAATCCTCTATATTAACAGGAAAGGGTTTCACTCATTGAATTGCCAGATGGTCTGCGATACCAATCTGAAATTCTTACATGTGTATGCAGGCTTCCCGGGGAGTGCACATGATTCCTACATCCTGCGCCAGATCTCCTTATTCAATATGTTTGAAAATGGAACACTTTCGGGAGGATGGCTGCTTGGTGAGTACCTTCATTCTGTCTGTATATTTCTACTAAAGGGACACTAAACACATATTTTAATCTCATGTTTCAGATAGAGAATACAATGTTAAACAGCATTACAATTCACTTCTATTATCTCATTGTATTTATTCTTTAGATATCTTATTTTTAAAAAATAGAAATTCACATATATGAGCCAATCATATGAGGCTTCTATGTGCAGCCACCAATCAGCAGCTATTGAGCATATCTAATATGCTTGTCATCAAAAGTTATCTATAGAATGGAGAAAATGATCTAATCTAAGTAAATTATCAAGCTGCTAACAATTGCAGGTTCTTATTAAATGGACAGTCTAGTATAAATTGCACTTCCATTATTCAGATAGGCCTTTTAATTTTAATAAACTATCCTAATTACTTCCATTAACAAAATGTGCACAGTATTTGTATCTTTTATATTTTTGAGTCACCAGCTCCTACTGACCATGTGCAAGAATAAGTGCGTATGCATATGTGAATGGCTGATGGATGTCACATGGTACAGGTGGATTTTCAAAATACATAACACTTTAAATTGTAATAAAAAATAACTTTGATATTAGACTAAGTGCTATTGCATTGTCTTGTTCTCTAGCATTTTTGGATAATGAAAATCTACTGTGTTGACTGGTCCTTTAAAATAGATTTTTGGTCTAGACTAATACTGGCATAAAAGTAGATTGCTTATAATGCACAAATTTAATGTTTTTATTAAATCTATCTTTTATATGAAATTCATGTTGTGTCCCTTTAAAGCACATGATGTACCTGTAGTAATCCAAACACATATGTTACATGACAGGTGACGCAGGGTACGGCTGCAGACCATGGCTATTAACCCCCTTGGTGCACCCCATTACAGAGCCACAACTCAGGTACCAGGAGGCACACATAAGAACAAGGAATGTCATTGAAAGGAGCTTTGGCCTATTAAAAACCAGGTTCAGGTGTCTGGATGTTACAGGCGGAGCACTACAGTATAACCTCAACAAAGTGTGTTCCATTGTCAATGCTTGCTGTATTCTACACAACATTGCTGTGGACACACGTTTGTTGGGGGACATTGACCCAGAGCAGCAGCAGCAGCTGGTTCCTGTATCTGAGGATGTGGACAGGGGGACACTGAGGGGGAATGAAGTGAGGGATTATGTCATCCGGGAATACTTCACCTGTAACTTACTTATTCATAAGTACAGTAAACCGTAACATTCACATGTATTATGATGTTTGACAGTACCTCACCAACCATTGCATGTGTATATATCATGTCTTGCAGAATTTCAAACTTTGGATTTCCACTGCATGTAAGTGAAACTACTACATCCCAAACCCCTTCCCTTAAAGGGACACTATACCCAAACATATTCTTTCATGATTAAGGATAGAGAATATAGTTTGTAAAAACCTTAAAATTTAATTCAATTACCTATTTTCAGTTATTCTTTAGATATACTTTAATGAAGACATAGCAATGCACACAGTGAAACAATCGCAGGAGGCATCTATATACAGCTACTAATCAGCAGCTACCAAGCATATCTAGATATGCTTTTCAGCAAAGAATATCAATAGAATGAAGCAACATAAATAATAGAAGCAAATTATTAAGTTGTTTATAATTGTCTTCTCTTTCCAAATCATGAAGGAAAAAAATTTGCTTTCATGTCCCTTTAACAACCCTAATTACTGTATATTTCTCATTTGTTTCATTCATGTTTAGTTCACTATCATTAAGAATGAGGATAATGGATATTTATACCTTATGTTCACACCTTCTTTAAATACATTATTAGTTATATATACCAACGTGTAAATTTATATTGGATGTGAGAAACCTTGATTTACATCTTAGAAGTGAATATTACTATATGTACCGTTGAGACACAACTATGTGATGTGGTTTATTGAGCAGGAATATGTCAGAAACATTATAATAATACCTTTTTTGTCCATTTCAACACAGGTATTATTATATGTTTTACCAATATTACTGTACTAAAACACACCTCACATGGATGTGGATGACAATTATATGGTAAATAACAGAGGACAAGATTTTTGATGAAATAGAATAAGATTTATTTTCTTTTAGGCCTCTTAGATGAGGGGCCTGGAGTGGGTCTTCTGCCTCTCCTGGGTTGTGTGGATCCAGTAGGAGTGCTGGTCACAGACGAGATGCTTGAGGCGATGTCCTGCTGGTGGGTGAAATGCTCCACCAACACACCCAACAGTTGGTTCTGTTCCCTCCATCTGTGGTCACTCTGTATTTGCATGTCCGAAATGACTCGCAGCATTTGTGATTGGTTTTGTACCATAGCTGTTACAGATGCTGCCATGTCCCTTTGCAGCTTAATGGATCGCTGTTGTAAACGCTGTTGGCTCCTATGGAACCTGCGTTGGTCCCTCTGCATTCTTTCACAGGTTGACGTTAGACTCTCACACGTCAATGTTTGCCTCCTCTGTAGGGATATGTATTCCTCACCCATGGCGGAACTCAGTGGATCCATGGGCTCTTCCCCAGCAGGGACTATAGGCACTGGTTCCATTTCTTGATCCTCAGCTGGGGGTGCATGCCTCGGAATCTGAGCTGGAGGTGCAGCCACCGGAATCTCAGCTGGAGGTGCAGCCACCGGAATCTCAGCTGGAGGTGCAGCCACCGGAATCTGAGCTGGAGGTGCAGGCCCAGCAATCTGAGCTGGAGGTGCAGCCACCGGAATCTGAGCTGGAGGTGCAGGCCCAGGAATCTGAGCTGGAGGTGCAGCCACCAGAATCTGAGCTGGAGGTGCAGGCCCAGGAATCTGAGCTGGAGGTGCAGGCCCAGGAATCTGAGCTGGAGGTGCAGGCCCAGGAATCTGAGCTGGAGGTGCAGGCCCAGGAATCTGAGCTGGAGGTGCAGGCCCCGGAATCTCAGCTGGAGGTGCAGGGCGATGGATTTCAGTTGGTGGAGCTCTTCCAACTGCTGCCGATGGTACAGATGTCCGGATGGACTGATAGTCCCATTGGCTGCTGGTGTGCATCCACTCAGCCTGCTGGTATAATCCTTGAGTGGCATGATATTCTTGTGGGGGGGTAAAGACATCTACCCTTCGGGGCTGGCGTGGCTCCCCCTCCAAGCCAAAGGAATAATCCTCCGGCCAGGGCTCCTGCCAGGTATCCTCCTGTAATGCAGGCGGCATAATATTGGGATTCTCAATGGAGGCAGTCCAACCCATGTCATGCCTGGCATACTCCTGCTGGACTCTCTGGACCGGTGGTTGAGGTGGAGATATACTTTGATCCGGTGTTGGAGGGGGACGCATGGGCGTAGGCACCCTGGTGACTGGAGGTTCTGTGGAGGAGTCAAATGATGAGAGGGATTAGTACAGTCAGATATATATCCATGTGGGCATACAATGTACATGCTAGGGCCTATCCACATTCTCATGTCAAACTCTATAACATGCATGTGCACATTGAGATTTGTGATATGATGGGTTTTAATATGCAAAGTATACATGTATGTGCTTCATACAATAGTTCTGTGTACATGTCAGTGATGGAGAAAATGTGTTCTTTAAGTGACACTATGGTTGTGATGACTATGGTGTCCATTTACTGAAAAGTCTACATGTGGCTTGTGGCCTGTGTTACTCTGAGACATGTTAGTATTTCACTATTCCACCTCATATCATGATTTTCAATGTGTTAAGTAGCATTAAATGGACATGCAACCCATATTTATTCTTTCATGATTCAGCTAGCCAAGCATGGAATTTTCAACAAACTTTTAATTTACTTCCATTAGCTAATATGCTTCATTATCTTGATATTCTTAGCTGAAATGCATTTCTAGATAGGCTCATAAGCTGCTGATTGGTGGCTGCACATCAATGCCTCGTTTGATTGCCTCACCCATGTGCATTGATATTTAATAAACTAAGATTATGAAAATAATGATGAAAAATAGATAATAGAAGTAAATTGGGATGTTGTTTAAAACTGTATTCTCTATCTGAATAATGAAATAAACTTATTTGTGTTTCATGTCCCTTTAATGTTAAATCTCATTGTATATTTTGTTGTTAGTAAGCAAAATACCATGCTCCTCATTGTGTACATGAATGTGTGACAATATAGGATGTTATAACTCAAATACATATAATACTGGTGTGTGGGATGTTACTCACCAGCATGCTGTGCTGATGTTGCAGCCCCTGAGTCACGAGCCCCTGGAAGTCCACGGACTGCTGTGAGGCTCAGGGACCTACGAATGAGCTCCTGCCACTCATTGTATTCTGCCTCATAGTGAGGCCCACCTCCTGTTGCCCTCTGGGACATTGCTTCCTGGCCCATCTTCTCCTTGACTCTCCTCTTACAATCATTCCACCTCTTCTTTAGGCTATCCACATTCCTCCTCTGTTGGGACACACCATTGACGGCCTCCACCACCTTCTGCCAAGCATCTTTACGCCTACGGGCAACTCCTTTGCCCTTCTCTTGTCCAAAGAGGGCATTATGGTTCTCCAGGACAGCCTGGACTAGAGCGAGGTTTTCTGCAAAACTGAAATTAGGACACCTCATACGCTCCTCGTCCTGGGCCGCCTGGCTCCCTCCCTGGGATGTCCCTGGTGTGGGTTCCTCCCTATCCTCTCCCTCCTCCCCCCTTCTATCCCCATGTGCACCCTCTATCCCTCTTCTAAGTGTGCCTGGCCTTGGGGCAACCCCACTCCCATCCTCCCTTCTGGCTCTCCCTCTCCCCACTCCGCTCACTCCCTGATGGGGACCCTGCTGCTCCTCCTGTCCATAATCCTCTCCCTGCAACTCCCCTTCCCTCCTCCCCCCAGCCCTAGCTCTCCCTGACATCCTCACACTACACACACTCACACACTCACACTCACTCCCCCTTCAATCACACACAATCACAACCAGACACTCAGCCTTTCAAACTGTAAAAGATAAATAAAATGTGTAAGGTGTTATCAAAAAAAAAGTGTTGTGTATTTTGTATATGTGTGTATGCAAAATGTGTGCAATATGAAAAAAAGTGTAAGCAAATGTACAGGCTTAACAATCCAACAATCCGACCTAACTAACTTAATGAAATGCTCCTTTCTCACTACTCTTACCACTAATCTCTCTACTCACTGTAGTGTGCTGTAGCTCCAAGAACCAACCAAACACACTAAAGAAATGGCGGCTGCGCAGGGGTTTAAGTATGAATTTTGAATCTCGTCATTACGTGGCGCATCTCTTAGAACTGGCGTTATTTTTTACGAGTCGTAGGCTAATTTGCATAAAACTACACTTTATTGAGACTTTACGTGAACAAAATACAGGCGCAAGTACTTGCGACGACTAAAAGGTGTATTTGCGCACATTTTGCCTGCTCGTCGGTTTTTCAGACTTACGCCAGTTTAGCATCTGACGGCGCTGAATATTGGATAGCTCGAGTTGCGAGCTGAAACTGCGGGCGACGTGGGTTACCTCGCTTGCGCCGCAAACTACGATCGATATCGGATCGCGCCCTAGGTACATAAATGTGCTGTCAGCAAGTGTGTGGGGTTTCTTCAAGGGCTGGGCTGCAGTGAAATCCTCATGTAGAATACAGCTAATACTGTGGATGTGCAGTAAGATCCTCATGTATAATACAGCAAATACTGTGCAGCTTTTATTTTAGCTAAAGCATTGGGATAAGACATTTCAGTTTATGTTGTATCCTACATGGGGAAATAATAATAATAATGTTTAACTGTAGGTAACAGTCCCTTGCTAGGCTGCACATTTATATACAGTTATGCAATGGGAGTGTACTGTATGTGTACCCCAGAGCTAGTGAGCAGTATTTGTCATATATGCATTGCTGTGTGATGTTTAACTGTAGGTAACAGTCCCTTGCTAGGCTGTACATTTATACACAGTTCTGCAATGGGAGTGTACTGTGGGCGCGTTCGGGCAGCGCTCCAAGCGAACTGAGACTTGCTTGGAGCGTTTTTTCCACACTTCTAAGTGAGAGGCTGGCCGTTTTTTTAACGCTCTGATGACGTAAGTCCCAGCGCTTCCAACGTGCTGGAAAAGCTGGGACTTTTCAGAGCGAGCAAAGCAGCTTAGGAAAATGGCAGCCTCCACAGATACTATCTTTCTCAGTGTGGACGACTTGAAATTGATGTTGGACGATTCCAACAAACCAACCTTAACTACAAATAATATGTATTTATTTAAAAACGAAAAAGGTTGTTTTATTTTACAATATTAAAATATTTTTTTTTAGTTAAATATTATTTGCTTCAATATATTTCATATCCAGGATCCATGTATATTCTAACCTTCTACACTTTCTACACTTAAAGGGATAGTAAACTATTTTTTTTATATTTCTTGATTCAGCTATATAAAACAAATTTTAAACAACTTTCCAAGTTACTTATATTATCTTTTTTATAGTCTCTTTTAATTTCCTTATTTGAAAAGCAGGTTGCTGCACATAGATTACTCTTGTGATTGGCTGATGCATGTACATTGCTCTTTCTACAACAAAGGATATATAAAGAATGACTATAATTAGATAATATAATTTAAATTGGCATGCATGTTTAACATTTGATTATCTGTCCGAATCTTGAAAAATAAATGTTTGGGGTTCATGTCCCTTTAAATCATTTAATAAATTATATTAACTTAATGATGTTAGTGCAATATAATTTCCTTGACCTGAGTGATGTCCATTGTTTTTTCAACATATGACATTGAGCATTATTGTGGCTGCAGGAGGGTGACAGCAGCAGAGGGATGGCAGGGGGTATAATAAGTGACATGTACAGAGGTATTTGAGGGGGCAAATGAGTATCAGGGGCATAATGAGAGGCAGGGATACACACATATATCATGTCTATGGTGCATACTTAAAGGGACATTAAACCCAAACATTTTCTTTCATGATTCAGGTAGATAATTCAATTTTAAATAACATTCCAATTTACTTCTATCATCTAATTTGCTTCATTCTTTAGATATTCTTTTTTTGAAGAAATAGCAATGCACATGGGTGAGCCAATCACACGAGGCATCTATGTGCATCTACCAATCAGCAGCTGCTGAGCATATCTAGATATGCAGTTCAGCAAAGAATATCAAGAGAATGAAGCAAAATAGTAAATAGAAGTAAATTAGAAAGTTGTTTAAAACTGCATTCTTTTTTTAAATCATGAAAGAAAAAAAATTGGGTTTTATGTCTCTTTAAATGGATAGTCGACAACAGAATTGTTATAGTTTAAAAAGATAGATAATCCCTTTATTACTCATTCCCTATTTTTGCACAACCGACACATATAATACACATTTTTAGCTCTGTTATTACCTTGTATATAGCCACTGCAAACTGCTCCCTTATTTTATTTCTTTTGACAGACATCCATTTTAGGCAATCAGAGCTGGTTCTCCAGAAATACACGTGTGTGAGCACACATGAACTAACAAACTCTAGTGGTCAAAAACTGTCAAAATGCCCTGAGAGTAGAGGCGGCCTTCAAGGGCTTTTAAATTAGCATATGATCCTCCTATCTTTAGCTTTCAACTAAGAATACCAAAAAGAGAACAAAGCAAAAATTGTGAAACAAGTACATTGGAAAATTGTTTAAAATTACATTCTCTATCTGAATCATGAATTTTTAATTTTGACTATAATGTCCCTTTAAGAACCGGTGCTATTTTCACAATTCTGCAGGGTTTGTGTTTAACAGTTATTTTCCTCTTACCCATTTACTGTACCCACACATATTATATACCGTTTTAATCAACATTAAATGGATTTTTTTTTTACTATCTTTGTATTTCCTGTCCAAAAATAAATTTAAAACAATAAAAAAAAACAAAAAAAAAACATACAACCACTTAAAAACTCACATACTATTTAGTTTTATAAAATGTGAGCCGATTTACAAAAAAAAATATATTTTTTTTTTTAAAGTCATAGGGCAATAAGTACAATTAGCACTTTGCTATTTCCAAAACATATATTTTTTTTAAATTACCAATAGTCAGTGTAACCCTGATATCGATCATGAATCCATGAATAACCCTTGACATGGTTTTTTTTTTGGGGAGAGACTACACAAAAAGGCCTATTTATCATATGCCTCTCGGACCTGACAGTTTGGATCAGGTCCGACAGACATCGCTGAATGCGGAGAGCAATACGCTCTCCGTATTCAGCATTGCACCAGCAGTTCACAAGAGCTGATGTTGCAACGCCGCCCCCTGCAGACTCGCGGACAATCAGCCGCCAGCAGGGGGGTGTCAATCAACCCGATCATACTCGATCATGTTGAATTCTGGGGATTCCTGTCCACCTCATCAGAGCAGGCGGGCAGGGTTATGGAGCAGCGGTCTTTAGACTGCTGCTTCATAACTGATGTTTCTGGCGAGTCTGAAGACTCGCCAGAAACACAGCCCTTCAAGCTCCATTCGGAGCTTGATAAATGTTCCTCATTATATTGATCTATGCACATTTTGGTCTATTTCATGCCACCATTAAACTGCCAATAATTAATAAAATAAATTAAAATGTCTTTTCAATACATCTTTAACAAACTTTTGCTTTCACACTGAAAAGCATCTTGTAAAATTATGGCACAAATGTTCGAAAAGGCTTCTAGGTGATCCCCTTTGTTCTAAAATAGTAGACATACATAGTTTTGCCATTGCTTATTGTTAAATTTGAATGCTGATAAATGGCACTGCGCACCACACTTATATTATGAACAGCAGTTAATTAGGCACCTTGTAGTTTTAATTTTTGCTTTATTGTAAATATCAGCCTCCCACCTGACACATCCCACCTAACACATCCCACCCCTGATGCCTCCTTGCCCCCCCTTCAAACAGCTTTCTTCCCTGCCACACCTCACTATTATCACCATCTTAATTACATAATGAAAGTCTGCCAGTAATAAGATAAAATTAATTTTATTGTATATAAATTATTTAGTGTTGGATCCTCATTCAACCCCCAAACTACTTGATCAAACCCATCATGCTTTCTAACACACCTCACTCTACCGTTTACCCACCGTCTTGGTACTTGCAGATGTCTACTACTACCCAGGTTGAACATGGCAAGATTACTTTTTAAATTAAAAATAAATTATTGTTGATTTCTCTTTAATAAAAAAATATATTTGTATGATTTTAATCAGTTTCCCAATAATAAGTTAAAGTGAATGTAAATTTTGATGCTAAAGTGCCCAGTTTTTTAAACTTTGATTAAAAAACAGAGGCACTTTAATTCATCAAAATTTACATTTCACTCCTGTTGTGAAAAAAATACTTACCTTTTAAACTTCACAGCAGCTCCAGCTTCCTCTGGTCTCACAAGCCATTTCTGATGTCAGAAATGATTGATAGGTCATCCTCCAATCACAGCTTCCCGCCCGGGGGAATCATTGTCTGATTCAATGCTGTGATTGGAGGAAGCCGGATGCCTCATTTTAGACCCAGGAAGAGGCTTTGAAACGGGTGGAGGAAGCTGGAGCTGCTGTGAAGTTTAAAAGGTAAGTTTTTTTTCACGACAGGAGTGAAATGTAAATTTTGATGAATTAAAGTGCCCCTGTTTTTAATCGAAGTTTGAAAAACCGGGCACTTTAGCATCAAAATTTACATTCACTTTAATTAAATCAGAAGGCAACTTCAGCAAATAAGAATATGGAAGAATAATAAAGCAACTTCATCCTTGTATATAAATTAATATATTTTAATATTGCAGACTATAATTTATAAATATTAATAACATAATTTATAATCATATGTTTACCTACAGATGGAAACATATATGAATTGGCACGATCGCCAGAATTGGAGCATTTGTTCCCTCAAATCATAGATAATGTTGATGAAGGACAAGATGGTAAGTAACATACATTGATGGCTGTATACAGTGTACTATTAATATAAATGTTCTGTATATTACGTCATGTTAACATATTTCTGATGTTGGCATTCAAAAAGGAATAAAATAAGAAGACCCCTATCTTGTAAAGGCTGGCTGTACATGATAGGTGTCTTCTTATTTGATTGGTTGTATTTTTTTTCAAATATGGGGAGTGTAGCCAAATTACTTATATGCTTTTCATACATACAGGCTATGAAAGGGACAATCTGCTATATAATTACTGTATTGGGTTTTTTTCAAAATATTTTTTTTGGTTAACAAATACACAGTTATTGTTAACCTTCAAGGTTATAATAATAAAAGGTTTGACATCTTTAATTGACTTTAATCTAAGTTTGTGTTGACTGCAACGTTACAATTTTTTTCTATCATACTTACATTTTAGAAAATCAGTGCAGAATAATAGTTCACTTCACAAAAATAAAAAACTTAAACTTATTGCCTATATTTTATAAAATTATTTCAGAATAGATGCACTCTTCAAGGTATAACAAATGTTATTTGCTAGGTTTAGCTGGCAAATAATAATATCAATAGAACCAAGCCAAATTGAGTATATTATTACATTTGGACTTTTATTACATGTGCTACTTTAATAAAAATGTATTTAACTATACTATCTCTTTAATTAATACCTCTGTTTCATTCTGTAACATATGTATTACATTAAACGATTGATAGAATAATTTTAGAAAAAAATTATCTGATATTAAAATAATAATTTGAATCTCCGAACCTGACCAAAATCAAGGTATATTATATACATAACAAAATAATTAAATATAAAATGTTTAAGATAAAATTTGTGCCTAAAATGCCTAAGTATACAACATTATTAAAATATTTTTATTTTTTTTCATTTAGGTTTGGAGACTCATAGCAGAGAGGCTGAGGGAGGATACCTTTCCTGTTCGTCTCGAACAAGTAGAAAGCAAATGGAGTGGGTTGAAGAAAACTTTCAAATCGGTAAAGGACCATAACAATAAGTCTGGGAACAATTGCAGGTATTGGGAATTCTATGATGCGATGGAGGAGGCAATTGGTAAATTGCCTGAAATTGCACCAGTCGCCACCATGCGAAGCAGCGAATTGCCCGAAGTTTCAGCTTCAACTTCTACAGCAAACATTTGTCAAACTACTCCCAGTAGCTCACCTCAGGATTCAAAAAATACGCTTTCAACGCCAAAAAACAAAAATAAAAGAAGTGTGGAAGTCCTAACTGATGTCCTTTCCGAGTTTCGTGAAGATTTAAGGATTAGAAGGGAGGAAAGGAAAGAGGAAAGGAAACAGTTATTTTCCTTATTAGAAAAATTGATAGATAAATAGTTCAAATATCACGTTTGATATTTAATTTTTTTTGTGGTTTTCATAAGTTATTGAAATAAGTTATATATTTTTTTAAAAAATTTGTTGTTCATTAAAAAAAATAATTATTGAATACAAAATTTGAATTTATGTTTCTTCATTTATAAACGATATATTGGTCGTCTAATTTTAATGATAATTAATTATCCATATATATATCAGTGAGTGAAAACCTTGGCATATTTTTTTTGGAACTATGGTTACATTGTTGTTATAATTATAACACAATGTATATCATATTTTTATTTACAAATGTAGACATGTTATATATAATTACTCTTCAAAGAAGAAAGTAATTTAAAAAATACAAATAAAATAAAGAATAAGCATTTAATACCCATTTGTGCATATCCAACTAAGTAATATTAATATATTTTTTACATATATAATTATCATTTTTCAAAGCTTATGTGGACCTTTTTTTAATAAAAATTTTTTTAAATTTTTCATTTTGGACAATCAGTGCAGACTCCTCGGTAACTTCACGTGCATGTGCTCAATGTTATCTTTTGAACATGAACTAATGACCGGTAGTGGTTAAAAAATATCCTAATGCATTACAGATTCCAGGCTGCCTTATAACTATAAGAAATTTGCATATGAGCATCCTAGGTTTAGCTTTCACCTAAGAATACATAGACAATAAAGTTAATTTTTTTATAAAAATTTTTTTAAAAGTGTTTTAGAATTACATGCCCAATTTACATTATTACATTTGTTTCAGCATTGGACTGTTCCCTTTAATTGTCTATAGATAATATTTAATTTCCAAATTACTATTAAAAATAAATAAATAAATAAAAACATTGTAGTTTTATCCTTCACAACATTTAATAATGTATGACATAACACAAAACATACAAACTTGAATGGAATATTTTTCAATATCATTGCAATAATACAATCAATAGATCAATGATATGCAAATCAAATATTACATCAGCATTATTGACATGCAGTCTTACTTATCATTTTGAAATATTTACACTACGGATAAAGAACACTTGTACGAGTACAAATATACATTAAAAGAAATAATATTAAAATAGGCTGAAATAACTGGCTTAGTTGTAATAATAAATAGTCGGCATCACCATGACTTTAGAGTGGGGTAATGGAAGATAAGAGGGATTTGATGGCCGCTATATATTATTAATAACGAAAAAATTAATACTTAACAATAACAAATTTCTTCCTTGTACTCTGTCTTCAATTATTCCCTAATTAACAATAATAATCATTATAACTGTAGAAGTTTGTTAGTTATTCTTACTCTGCCAAACACCTAATTGGACGTCTATGTGAAAACATATCATTGGCAATTTTATGTCTCTTTTTCTGACCTAGTTTCTTGGCAGTTTCATTATCAATTTCTGTACCATATTGCTGTTCCTCGATTCCTGGGATGATTTCAAACTGAACATCTGTATTATCCTCATAAAGGATACAGATGTTATGCAACACACATCCAGCCATAATCTGTCGCACCATCAAATCTTGACGGAACATATCCAAATGTTTTAATCGTCAAAAACGTCCAACAAGAAGACCAAAAGCTCGCTCTATGCTGCTACGACATTTGCTCAGCTTCGTGTTGAAGTATGTTTCCACACTAATGCTTCCACAATCTCTGTATGGTATCAAAAGATTGCTGTTTATTGGATATGCTGCATCTCCAAGTAAGTGGCTACCTTCAGGAAAACCAATGCTTCTTAATACTCTTGGGTACACATCTGACCGTCGGTACACAGTAGCATCATGAACAGATCCAGCCTCTCCAACATAGCAGTCCAGAAACAGAAGTTTGTGGTTGCACACTCCTTGTAGGACAATGGAGTAAAACTTATTTCTATTAAAATAAGATTTACTTTCTTCTTCTGGTGCTTTTATAGACATGTGCTTGCCGTCAATACTACCGATCACGCCAGGAAATGAATATTTATTATTGTAGAACTCAATAGTTTGGTTTGCCTCTTGCAACGTTGGCCATGAAATTACTTTTTCATTTGCATTTATTTGAAGAAGTGCATAAGTAAATTAATTTAGAATATCCCATGCTGTACTCTTGGATACATTAAACAGGTTCCCAGTCAATCTGAATGATCCTTGGTTAGCTAACATATATAACCCGCACAAAACTCTCTTCTCTGCAGATAGACTATGACGACCAGGATCATCGGTAAGCAATAATGGTGCCATTTTTCCAAACAACACTTCAAAAGTTGTTCTACTAAGACGAAAGTTTTCTTGGAAGTCCTTTGCCCGGTAACGTGGCACGACACCCTCCACATAATTAACAACCTTCTCTAACTTATCAATTTTTATCTTTTTAACTTCCCTTTCAGCAAATAAACATAGTTGCAAGGAATCATCATCGTCTTCTGATTCTGAATCTAATGTTTGAAGATTCCTAATTATAGCAATAACTGCTGCTTTTTTGCTACTCGAAGAAATCATCTTTAACTAGATGTTCCTACTGCCTGATGCTTCGTTTTCCTATCCACTAATATAAATATTTTTTTCTGGCTCCTAAAAAGATATTAATAAGGAGAGATATTATTTTAATTAGCAATGCATTTAACATAAGTTTAATAATGTTATTGTGTATTAGTTGTTGTGTTGGTGAATGCTGTCTTAAAGGAAATTATTAAAGTGACAGTGTACAGCAGTTTTTTTTTTTTTTTAATTAGATATTACCCATTACCCTGATTTGAGAAAGCAAAACTGTAAGATGAATATACTTTGGACATCTGTGATTCCCTTGTATCTAAGCCTCTGCAGACTGCCCCTTATCTCAGTTAGATTAATATACTTAGGACCTCTGTGATTCCCTTGTATCTAAGCCTCTGCAGACTGCCCCTTATCTTAGTTAGATTAATATAATTTGGACCTCTGTGATTCCCTTGTATCTAAGCCTCTGCAGACTGCCCCTTATCTCAGTTAGATGAATATACTTTGGACCTTTGTGATTCCCTTGTATCTAAGCCTCTGAAGACTGCCCCTTATCTCAGTTAGATTAATATAATTAGGACCTCTGTGATTCCCTTGTATCTAAGCCTCTGCAGACTGCCCCTTATCTCAGTTAGATTAATATACTTAGGACCTCTGTGATTCCCTTGTATCTAAGCCTCTGCAGACTGCCCCTTATCTCATTTAGATTATTATACTTAGGACCTCTGTGATTACCTTGTATCTAAGCCTCTGCAGACTGCCCCTTATCTCAGCTAGATTAATATACTTTGGACCTCTGTGATTCCCTTGTATCTAAGCCTCTGCAGACTGCCCCTTATCTCAGTTAGATGAATATACTTAGGACCTCTGTGATTCCCTTGTATCTAAGCCTCTGCAGACTGCCCCTTATCTCAGTTAGATGAATATACTTTGGACCTTTGTGATTCCCTTGTATCTAAGCCTCTGCAGACTGCCCCTTATCTCAGTTAGATTAATATACTTAGGACCTCTGTGATTCCCTTGTATCTAAGCCTCTGAAGACTGCCCCTTATCTCAGTTAGATTAATATACTTATGACCTCTGTGATTCCCTTGTATCTAAGCCTCTGCAGACTGCCCCTTATCTCAGTTAGATTAATATACTTAGGACCTCTGTGATTCCCTTGTATCTAAGCCTCTGCAGACTGCCCCTTATCTCATTTAGATTATTATACTTAGGACCTCTGTGATTACCTTGTATCTAAGCCTCTGCAGACTGCCCCTTATCTCAGTTAGATTAATATACTTTGGACCTCTGTGATTCCCTTGTATCTAAGCCTCTGCAGACTGCCCCTTATCTCAGTTAGATTAATATACTTTGGACCTCTGTGATTCCCTTGTATCTAAGCCTCTGCAGACTGCCCCTTATCTCAGTTAGATTAATATACTTTGGACCTCTGTGATTCCCTTGTATCTAAGCCTCTGCAGACTGCCCCTTATCTCAGTTAGATTAATATACTTAGGACCTCTGTGATTCCCTTGTATATGTGCCTACCTAAGTTTATCCCTCAACAAAGAATACCAAGGGAACAAAGCAAATTTGATGATAAAATTAAATTGGAAAGTTTATTCAAATGACATGCCCTATCTGAATAATGCAAGTTTGATTTTACCTAAACTGTCCCTTTAAAACCTGTTGTTTTAAAATCCAGAAATGTCTAATTTGTAAAATAATATCAGTTAAAGTAAATTAAAAAAATAAAAATAAAAAGGTGCCACTTTGAAGTAACAATATAACTTTCAAGTAAATACAAACTATATTCATTTACCAATTTTCATTTAAAAATTGAAATCTGAAATAAAGTATTATTTGTTAAATTTAAACATTAAACGAAGAATGAATGTATTTAATTAATTTAAAAAGTTTTCAAGTTTATACGAAAGAACATTTCATTACACCTGTTCTGAGGAAACTTTGCTGGCAACAGTAGGTTGCTATAGCTACACGTATTGAAAAAAGACGTCAAGCTTGTGAGCGTTTTCTGTAAGCTTGCTTACTCGTGACGTTTCCCCAGCGTCACGTCATCAAAATTAATATTTCCCGGCGCTGGGAGGAAGCGCTACCCGAACGCAGCCTGTATGTGTACCCCAGAGCTAGTGAGCAGTATTTGTCATATATGCATTGCTGTGTGATGTTTAACTGTAGGTAACAGTCCCTTGCTAGGCTGTACATTTATACACAGTTCTGCAATGGGAGTGTACTGTATGTGTACCCCAGAGCTAGTGAGCAGTATTTGTCATATATGCATTGCTGTGTGATGTTTAACTGTAGATAACAGTCCCTTGCTAGGCTGTACATTTATACACAGTTCTGCAATGGGAGTGTACTGTATGTGTACCCCAGAGCTAGTGAGCAGTATTTGTCATATATGCATTGCTGTGTGATGTTTAACTGTAGGTAACAGTCCCTTGCTAGGCTGTACATTTATACACAGTACTGCAATGGGAGTGTACTGTATGTGTACCCCAGAGCTAGTGAGCAGTATTTGTCATATATGCATTGCTGTGTGATGTTTAACTGTAGATAACAGTCCCTTGCTAGGCTGCACATTTATATACAGTTATGCAATGGGAGTGTACTGTATGTGTACCCCAGAGCTAGTGAGCAGTATTTGTCATATATGCATTGCTGTGTGATGTTTAACTGTAGGTAACAGTCCCTTGCTAGGCTGTACATTTATATACAGTACTGCAATGGGAGTGTACTGTATGTGTACCCCAGAGCTAGTGAGCAGTATTTGTCATATATGCATTGCTGTGTGATGTTTAACTGTAGGTAACAGTCCCTTGCTAGGCTGTACATTTATACACAGTACTGCAATGGGAGTGTACTGTATGTGTACCCCAGAGCTAGTGAGCAGTATTTGTCATATATGCATTGCTGTGTGATGTTTAACTGTAGGTAACAGTCCCTTGCTAGGCTGTACATTTATACACAGTACTGCAATGGGAGTGTACTGTATGTGTACCCCAGAGCTAGTGAGCAGTATTTGTCATTGTCATGAGATGCAGGACATATGCAGGACACAGCAATGATGGTACAACTCTATTTTATTACAGAGCATAGCAATACACATCCAGACAGGTTGATTGTACTAAACTAACTGCGACACAGACACCGGACCTAAGCCCCGCCCACCAGCTAGTGACATCACATCCTGCTATCATCACATCTTCCCCTTTTTCAAAGGCAAAGCATACATTCGCATATATTAAATAACAAGGTACACCAACAGGGTATACAACAACATTTTGTTTTAGAACATTATAAGAACAGATAGATTAGAAAACATGAACAAATAAATTACATCCTGACTTGGACATCGGGGTAGACTACCCTAGTCCACAGTGACCATGGGATTATTCTGCCCATACTTCCGGTCACTGTTCTAGCTAAAGTCAGTCCCTGTATCGGGCCGGAAGCCTCACCACTCTTCCGCTTGATGTAACTTTGCATGAACTGTCCTCTGATACAGAAGATGGTGAACAAGAGTCTGCTGGAGGCAAAGATATATCCCCGCTATGATCTTGCTGAGGGGAAGGCACCTCTCTTAGAACAGGGGATCCCACCGGCGGTGGTACTGAGGTATCCGGTTCCAGACTCTCAGGTACAGGCTGAAGATGTCTTCGGTTACGGCGTGTAACCGTCCCTCCCTCTGTAAGGACTGTGTAAGACCTTGGTTCTGGAGAGCGGCCCACTACCGTAGCAGGCGTCTTCCATTTCTTCTCATCATCCAGTTTAATTCTGACACTTTGGCCCGCTTTCAGTTCCTGTAAAGGCCTGACAGAATGTCTCCTGTCGTAGAAGAAACGATAACCCTTTTTGGCCTCTTCATCCCTCCTAAGGACTTCGTCCCGAGGAACAGGGCCAGGCGGCTTGAAGACACCCACTGAGGGTAAAGTGGTGCGAATCTGGCGTCCTAGCATCAGCTGTGCCGGGCTAAACCCGGTGGCTTGAATGGGCGTCGCCCTGTATGACAAGAGGGCTAGGTACGGTTCAGATTGCTTTAGGATGAATTTTGTTGTTTGAACTGCCCTTTCAGCCATTCCGTTGGCCTGCGGATAATGTGGACTTGACGTGGAATGTACAAAATCATATTCCCTGCTGAAAGCACTGAACTCTGTAGAAGCGAACTGCATGCCATTATCACTCACCAGCTCCATTGGAATGCCCCAGCGGGCGAACAAGCTCTTCAGGCGAATGATAACGGCCTGACTTGTGATATCATTCAGGGGTGCTATTTCCAAATACCTGGAATAGTAGTCGATAACAACAAGAAACTTTTTCCCGTGCAGTTCGCACAAATCAGCAGCTATTTTCTGCCACGGCCCCGCAGGCAGCGGAGTAGACATTAAGGGCTCCCTTCTCTGAGTAGGCCGGCGTTCCCGGCAAAAGGCACATTTAGACACGTGATTTGCAATGTCGGAGCTGATCCCAGGCCACCACACAGCTGTAGCTGCTCTTTCTCTGCACTTTGTAATGCCTAAGTGGCCATCATGAATCCTGTTTAACATCTCCTTCCTCATGCTGACAGGAATTACAATACGGTCTTGGAACAGCACCAACCCCTCCAGCTCCGTGAGCTGCGACCTCTCTGGCTGGTAAGCATTTAAAGACATCCAGGCTGCCCGGCTCTCGGGCCAGCCATCTCTTATGTACCTTATAACTTCTTGCAGATCTGTGTCCAAATATGTCTCTTTCTTTATCTCTTCCAGTTTCCTTGAAGAAATGGACTTAGAGGCCAGAACTGAATCAACATACACTTTTACATCCGATTCTGTAGAGGATTCTTCAGCAGCAGCCAGCGGGAGCCTGGACAGTGTATCTGCCACAACCAGCTGCTTCCCCGGCACATGCACTGCCTGAACATTGAACCTGAGCAGTCTCATTAAAAGTCTCTGGCATCTCAAGGGTGTTTTGTCGATGTCATAAGAATTGATAAGAGGGACTAGCGGTTTGTGGTCAGTTTCCAGACTAAATTTCTCCAAACCCACTAGATAACGCTGAAAGCGCTCACAGGCCCAAACTGCAGCCAGGCACTCTTTCTCAATTTGAGCGTATTTTGACTCCGCAGCCGTCAGTGTGCGGGAACAGTAGGCGATGGGCTGTAGTTTGTTGTCATTCAGCTGCAGGAGTGCAGCCCCCAACCCATAACTGCTTGCATCAGCACTAACCACAGTCTTTTTTGAAGGGTCGTAGAACCCCAGCACTGGGGCAGACCCCAGCAGGGACTTAGCATGCAGGAACGCTTTTTCTTGTGAGGGTCCCCAGACCCAGGCAACATCTTTCTTAAGCAACTCTGTGATAGGGTGCAAAACTGTAGATAAATCTGGAAGAAACTTGCCCACGTAATTTACTAGGCCCAATATCTGTCTCAGCTCATGTACATCAGAAGGGCTTTTCATCTGTTCGATAGCCCGAATTTTCTCGGGGTCCGGCTTGATGCCATCCCCGTTGATGATATGCCCAAAGTAGCATAATTCCGTTTTCCTAAAATGACATTTTTCTTTATTCAGCTTCAGCCCAGACTCTTTGATAGCCTGCAGCACACAACTCAAACGCTGATCATGCTCTTCCACTGTAGACCCATACACTAGAATGTCGTCCATGACGACTGCTGTGCCCACGTGGCCACTCAGGAGAGAACTCATTTCCCTCTGAAAGATCTCAGGAGCGGAGGATATCCCAAAGGGAAGTCTGCAGAAACAGAACCGACCTACCGGAGTGATAAAGGTAGTCAGTTTGCGGCACTTTGGATCCAGGGGGATCTGCCAAAAGCCGCTAGAAGCGTCTAATGTGGAAAAGAACTTCGCCCCAGCCAACTTCGGGGCTATATCTTCCAGTGTCGGCAGCACAAATCTCTCCCTCTTCACTGCCTCATTCAACCTTTTCAGGTCCACACAGATGCGCACCTTTCCGTTTTTCTTTGCAACTGGAACAATGGGGGCACACCAATCAGTTGCTTCAACAACCTCTTCAATAACCCCCATAGACTTCATGCGCATGAGCTCTTTCTCCACTTGAGGCATAAGCGGGAACGGAATTCTGCGAGGAGTAGAAATACTGTACGGGACTGCGTCACTTTTAAGTGCTATACGGACAGGTTTGCAGCTCAGTAGGCCCAACTCGCCAAACATATCTTCAGAGATCTCATTCACTCTGGCCACGAGGCCCAAGTCACAGGCTGCTTTTCTGCTCAATAAACTGTTAACACACTGACCTTGGATCACATGCACCCACATGGTGAACTTCCTTTGTTTGTACTCACAGCTGGCAAGAAATTTCCCCACACAATCAATGCGGCCACCAGGACTATGAACATTTGTAGTAACCTTCGCCAGCTGGGGCTGTCGAGGCAGTCTCATAAATTCAGCAAAAGACATTACAGTGATATCTGCTCCTGTGTCAATCTTAAAATCAACATTGGCTCCCATTACAGTAAAGGTAACTTTCCAATCTTCCTCTGAGCTTGTCCGTTCCACAACAGACCCCACAAAAGACACTTCCTGACCCTCCTGGTCACTGTCCACCTGCATCTCCTTAATGTATTCAGTTTTACACACCACTTCAAAATGGCCTATTCTGTTACATTTTCTGCATCTTTTATCTCTGGCCGGGCATATAGCACTCTGATCATGAGCCCGGTAGCACCGTGTGCATCGGCCATGTTGCGCCCATCCACTTCTAGGCCTTTCCAGTACTTTAGATCTACCGCTCACACTGTGCCTTTCACTAGTAATTTTCCTAGACTGTTGCACTTCATCCACAATACTCTCAGACCTCAGATCAGCACTTTGCTTTTTCACCAGTTCACTCTGGCGGGCCATCCTAATAGCCCCGTCTAATGTTAAATCAGGCTCTAACTGCAGCTTCAGGGAGACTTCAGCATCTGCAATTCCAATAACTATTCTGTCTCTGATTTGCTCTTCTTTAGCAACACCAAACTCACAGAATTCAGCTAATTCATACAGGCTGCGCAAAAATGACTCCACAGATTCTCCCACACGCTGATTACGTTTGTGAAAACAAGCTCTCTCATGAATCACATTTCTTTTGGGCACAAAGTGGGCACTGAGTTTATCCATAACTATATCAAAGTTAACTTCTTCCCCTTCTTGGAAAGTAAAAGCATTGAACACTGGCTCTACATCTTTCCCCATAGAGTATAAAAGAGAATTAACTTGTACTTCACCACTCTCCTTGTTCAGTTTGGATGCAATCCTGAAGCGCTGAAACCGCTGACGCCATGTGGGCCAAGCTGCAGGCTGAGAAAAGTCAAAAGGCTCAGGTGGGGTAAACTTTGACATCGTCATCATCAGAAACAGAAGCGTAGTCCAGAACTTCTGACACCATGTCATGAGATGCAGGACATATGCAGGACACAGCAATGATGGTACAACTCTATTTTATTACAGAGCATAGCAATACACATCCAGACAGGTTGATTGTACTAAACTAACTGCGACACAGACACCGGACCTAAGCCCCGCCCACCAGCTAGTGACATCACATCCTGCTATCATCACAGTCATATATGCATTGCTGTGTGATGTTTAACTGTAGGTAACAGTCCCTTGCTAGGCTGCACATTTATATACAGTTATGCAATGGGAGTGTACTGTATGTGTACCCCAAAGCTAGTGAGCAGTATTTGTCATATATGCATTGCTGTGTGATGTTTAACTGTAGGTAACAGTCCCTTGCTAGGCTGCAAGTTCTGCAATGGGAGTGTATTGTATGTTTACCCCAGAGCTAGTGAGCAGGGCTGCATGGAAATATGGAAGCATATTATCTTTTAAAAGCATTCTGTGTTATTGTTAATAAAGATAAACTGTGTCTATGCTGTGTTTTTTTCTAAGTTAGTAATTTCATGGTTTCTAGGAGGAATTAGCTAAAAAACAGGCTTCCTGAATCATTTTTTATTAAAGGGACATGAAAACCATCATTTTACTTTCATGGTTCAGATAGAGCACACAGTTTTAAACAACTTCTTAATTTACTTTTATTATCTAATTTGCTTAGTTCTCTTGGTATCCTTTGCTGAAAAAGATAGATAGGTAAGCTTAGGATCTGGGAGCTAGCTACTTATTGGTGACTGCACATATATATCTATTGTCATTGGCTTAACAATGTGTTCAGATAGCTCCTGGTAGTACATTGCTGCTCCTTCAATAAAGGATACCAAGAAAATTAAGCAACATTGATAATAAAAGTACATTGGAAAGATGTTAAAACCGTATGCTCTATCTGAATCTTAAAAGAAAAAAATGGGTTTCATGTCCCTTTAAGTTATTAAACATGTACATGCATTGTGGAGCTTTTAATTGCATTTGCATTCTTGCAGTATTATTAAAGGGACATGAAACACAAAATTTGTCTTTCATGATTCAGACAGAACATACAATTTTAAACAACTTTACAATTTACTTCTATTTTCTAATTTGCTTTATTCCTTTGAAATGATTTGTTGAAAAGCATATCTAGATAGGCTCAGGAGCTTGGAGGTAGCTGCTGATAGGTGTATGAACTTGTATGCCCATTTTAATTGGCTTACAAATGTGTTCAGCTTTCTCCCAGGAGTGCATTGCTGCTTCTTCAATAAAAGATACCAAGCAAATAAAGCAAAATTGATTAGAGAAGTAAATTGGAAAGTTGTTTAAAAATGTATAATCTATCTGAATCATGAAAGAAAATGTTTGGGTTTAATGTCCCTTTAATCTGTAACTTTAAGGGACATGAAACCCAATGTTTTTTTTTCATGATTCAGATAGAGCAAACAGTTTTAAAAAATTATTCCAGTGGTATCTTTTCTTAAAGGGGCAGCATTTCTCTACTGGGAGCTAGATAAACACATTAGGTGAGACAATGACAAGAAGCATATATACAGCCACCAATCTGCCGCTATCTCCCAGTAGTGCATTGCTGCGCCTGAACAAGCACATAAGCATACAAGCCCAGCTGCTTTATAGATCACCTTCATGAGAGCTGAATTGCAACAGTGCAACTCTTGGTAGGCCCCCTACCCATTTGTCTCGTAAAAATGAATGTTGTCTCTTAAAAATGAATATTATAGCTATGTTTATAGGGCTGCAGAATATGTTGAAGCTCTACAAATAATAATAATAAAGGATACCAAGAAAACAAAGCAAATTTGACAATATAAGTAGATTGCAAAGCTGTTTAAAATTATAAACTCTATCTGAATTGTGAGAAAAAAAATGGGTTTCATGTCCCTTTCAGTGTATTAAGATTAAACTAAAGGACTCTTGTTTACTATATGTAAAATATATATATATATATAGTAATTTAAATAGGAAAGCAACATGGCTTTAGGTGTACATGAGGGCTGCACACACTCCATGCAGCATGAAAAATAATAGGTAATGTGTGATCGCTCTAACTGTAGCTTATTTAGTTTAGAATACATTTTAGATGTTTTCTTATTTAGTTGTTAATCTGGTGTGTACACACCTACAATTCTACCAGCCTATATGGTCACCATATTTTTAAAGAGGCAATGAATGTGCTAAAAAAAAACATTAAAAAAAAATCAGTGGTTTAAAGTCATTGCAGAAAAAACTGCTCAAAAGCTTTCCTTTAACCCCTGGAAAAAATCCCCATGGCTGGCACATTCCACCAGCCCACATTTTTTAAGGAATGTAAACACTTTGAGAATACAACATTTTAAATAAAGTCTAGTAAAACACCTTTGCAATAAACTTTCATTATTTTGCACCATTTTCTGCAATTACACTTTGAAAACAAAGTTTTTTTTTTCTAATTCCAAGAATTGGAAGTGATCATGCACTATCTAATCCCAGTTGGCTTCAGTAAAGGTTATTCCTGGTGGGTCCTGCTGGCTATGGGTCCTGTGGTGGGTCCTACTGGCTGTGGGTCCTGTGGTGGGTCCTACTGGCTGTGGCGTGCTGTGGGTCCTGTGGCTGTGAGCTGATTTGTTGGTGCAATGGGCCACTTGACTGGATTTGCCCCCCAGGCCTAAGGCTGCCAGCCCTCCCCTGACATACGTATATATATATATCTAGGGGAATCGACCTAGTACCCTCATTTTGGGTTACAGAGCACCCCATATACCAGTGTCTTGACGTTTGACACAGCCTTCAAATTTACTAATAGGCATTTTTTTGTCCATTTTGTGATTTTAATATTTTTCTATTTTTTTTGCTTATTAAAAGTTATGTTTTAACTCCTCCCCCTTCTTTTGGGGCTCAATATATATGCTTTGTTCTACCCACTATTATATCGTGAAGTGTTGTGAGTGCTATTTAGTACACTCTTTTGCAAGTATTCTTCACTTTTTTGTATTCCATTTTCTAGTACAGCACCTCTTTCCTTAAATAGCACATTAATAATTGTGCATATGATAACAATAGATCAATAACTAATTAATATTAGAAAATAACACTGGTAGTGCCATCAGTTATTTTTTCTTTAACTGACCTCTTGCACTGTTTAAAAGACTACCCCCCTGAGAACTCCCTATGCTTTGATGTATTATTATTATCGGTTATTTGTAGAGCGCCAACAGATTTTGCAGGGCTAGTATGGCTATTACTGCGTTCCTGGTTACTGATTCTGGTGTTTCTTGACTCTCCTGCTACACTGAGAGTCATCAGTTTCCATTACCTGCTGACACTTCCACCTGTTCATTCTTCACAGCTACTACACCTCTTCTACATCTATAATAATAATGTAAGATTTTATAAAATTAAAGTTACAGTTTACTTGTGAATTTTGCTTTAAAATATACATTTTTACACCTAAAACTTAATATTAGCACACATTTGGTGGACATGTAATCTGATAAAACCTTTAGGTCCTGTGCGCTGTGGTTCCTCTGAGCCTTGGTGGAAGAGAATGTTAACCTAAGCCCCACAGGGTGTTTTACAAGATAGGCCTAAGTAACCATCTATATTGAGATTCCCAACTTCAAATACTGTTACATAATGTACAATTAGTGATAGCGCAGTGTTGGAAATCTCCCAAAATTGTTAGCAAGCAACAATGGTTGGAAAAGACAGGTGAAAGCCTTCTTTTGGCTGAATACGGTTCTTACAGATGAAATAAGCTAAATTCTACTACATTTAGTGTATATGGAGACAGGTTGTGCAAACTCACAAGGCTAGATCCAATGACACTAACCAGCAACTAGATATAACCATGTGTAGCTGTTTTCTGACCTTTACAAAATCCAAAGGACTCCATTTATCAAGCAGCTGATGCTGCTTCGGAGGCCATCATCTCAGGCTCGCCTGAAACAAAAGTTAAGAAGCAGCGGTCATAAGTGTCAGGGTGCCAGGAATCAGACTGAGACGAGAAGTGCAAAAATAATCACACCTTTATTAATAGCAAAAAATAATTAAAAGTCCACAAGTCAAATAACAAGCTGGTAGTCAGATGAGCCGAGTCAGGAGCCAAAGTGAATAGTCAGACGAGCCGGAATCAGGAACAAGGAAAAAAGCAGAGTCAGGAACAAGCCAGGGATCAGGAACCAGGAAGGACGTCAGGCAGCCAGGTAATACACAGGAACTCTCACAAACAGGTCTGAGACAACGCAAAGGCAAAGCATACTGAACAGAGGCCCTTTAAAAAATAAGTGATGACATCACAATTCTGAGACTGTATCCTGTCTCACATGGATGATGCACACCAGTCTGGCCATAAAAGGAAGTGCATGAATTGAGCAGAATCCCCCACAATGCACCATAGTCAGGAGGAGAGATGAGTAAAATGGCTGCCAGCAGCACATGGCAAACACAACAGGGAAAAACCCTGACAGTACCCTCCCCTCAATGACCCCTCCCCCACGGGAGGACAAAAAGCTTATTGGGGAAACGTGCATGGAAGGCACGGAGGAGGGCGGGAGCATGAACATCAGAGGAGGGAACCCAAGAACGCTCCTCTGGACTGTAGCCTCTCCAGTGAACCAAATACTGTACACGGCCCCTGGACATACGAGAGTCAATAATGCTGCTGACCTCATACTCCTCATGGTTGTCAAAGATAGGACGGGGACGAGGCAACACAGTGGTAAACCGATTACAAACCAATGGTTTCAAGAGGGAGACATGAAAAACATTGGAAATGCGCATAGCAGGAGGAAGGTCAAGAGCGTAGGCCACAGGATTAACTCGTCTGAGTATTCGAAAAGGACCAACATAACGGGAGCTAATTTATTGGAAGGCACATGAAGGTCCAAGTTGCGGGAGGACAGCCAAATTCTCTCACCAACCTGGTAGGAAGGTGCGGGCAGATGCCTACGATCAGCCTGGAACTTTTGGCGCAGCATAGAACAATGAAGGCAATCCTGAATCTGCACCCACATGGAACAGAGTTGCCGGAGATGCTCCTCCAAAGCCGGAATACCCTGAGACATGAATGAATTGGGCAACAAGGATGGTTGAAACCCATAATTCGCCATGAACGGGGATATCTTGGAGGAAGCATTAATAGCACTATTACGAGCAAACTCTGCCCAAGGTAACAGTTCAGACCAATTATTGTGGTGATCTGAGACATAGCAACGGAGGAACTGTTCCAGAGCTTGATTAGACCGTTCTGCAACCCCATTGGATTGAGGGTGATATGCCAAGGAGAAGGAAAGCTGGATCCCCATTTGAGCTCAAAAGGAACGCCAAAATCTGGAGACAAACTGGCTACCCTGGTCCGACACTATCTCCTTGGGTAACCTATGTAAATGGAAGACCTCCCGGGCAAAAATTGAAGCAAGCTCCTGAGCGGTAGGCAGCTTCATCAAGGGAATGCAATGTGACATTTTAGAAAAACGGTCAACCACCATAAGGATAACAGTATTGCCATTGGAAACAGGAAGCTCGACAATGAAGTCCATGGAAAGATGTTTCCAAGGACGCTCACCATTAGCAATAGGTTGAAGAAGACCTACAGGAAGAAATCGAGGAGTCTTATTCTGTGCACAAACTGAGCAGGAGGCAACATACGCAACAACATCAGAACGAAGACCTGGCCACCAGAATTGTCGGGTGACAGACCAAATCATTTGGTTCTTGCCTTGGTGACCTGCAGCTTTAGGATAGTGGTAAGTGTGCAAAAGTTTAGTTCGAAGATTCTCAGGAACAAAACACTTACCACTAGGTTTCTCATTAGGTGCATTGGTTTGTGCAGCCAGGATCTCCTCAGCCAAGGGAGAAGTCAAATTAGTACGTATGGTAGCCAAAATATGGTCAGGAGGTATAACAGGAGTAGGTACAGACTCCTCCTTGGACAGAGGCGGAAATTGTCGAGAGAGGGCATCAGCCCTAACATTCTTACTACCAGGCAGGTAGGAGACCACATAATTTAACCAAGACAAAAATAGTGCCCATCTGGCCTGTCAGGGCAACAAACGTTTTGCTTCAGATAGATAAGTTAAAATCTTGTGGTCAGTAAGAAGGAGCACTGGCATGCTAGTACCCTTGAGAAGATGCCTCCATTCCTTGAGTGCCAAAATTATGGCCAGTAATTTCCTGTCGCCACTTTCATAATTGCACTCCGCTGGAGACAATTTCTTAGAGAAGAAACCACACGGATGCAAGGAACCGTCAGGCGTAGGACGTTGAGACAAGAGGGCACCTACTCCAGTCTCAGACGCATCGACCTCAAGAACGAAAGGCAGGATAGGGTTAGGATGAGCCAGAACTGGAGCGGCAGAAAAGGCAGTCTTAAGACTATCAAAGGCCTTAATGGCAGTAGGTGACCATGGGAGTGGATCATTCTCTTTACGGGTCATGTCTGTGATAGGTTTGACCAAGGAAGAAAAGTTTTAATAAACTTTCCATAGTAATTGGCGAACCCCAAAAATATTGAATAAACCGAAGACCAACTGGGCAAGGCCACTGCAGAACTGCAGATAACTTGTCAGGATCCATGGAGAACCCTGCAACGGAGATAACATAACCTAGGAAGGTTACTTGAGTCTGATGGAACTCAAATTTCTTGAGTTTACAAAACAGGTCGTTCTCACGTAGTCTCTGAAGAACCCGTGTAACATCAGAACGATGGGCCTCAAGTGTGGGTGAGTGTATGAGGATGTTGTCTAAGTACACCACAACACACTGTTGCAACATATCTCGTAGGACATCATTAATAAATTCCTGATAAACAGCAGGAGCATTACATAGGCCAAAGGGCATTACAAGATACTCATAATGCCCACTCCTGGTGTTAAATGCTGTTTTCCATTCGTTGCCCTCCTTAATCCAAATGAGATTGTACGTTCCTCTCAAATCAAGTTTAGTAAATACCATAGCTTCCATGAGGCAGTCAAAGAGTTCCTTAATAAGCGGAATAGGGTAAGCATTCTTAATGGTTAGATGATTAAGACTCCTATAATCGATACATGGTCTTAACTCGCCACCCTTTTTCTTCACAAAGAAGAAGCCAGCCCCTGCAGGAGAGCAGGATTTGCGGATGATCACCCGCGACAAAGCATTGGCAACATACTCCTCCACAGCACAATTCCTTGCAACAGACAGAGGGTACACCCAGCCCCGAGGAGGAATGGCTCTGGGTTACAGGTCTATGGCACAATCGTAAGACTGGTGAGGAGGAAACGTACCGGCACGCACCTTGTCAAACATGTCTAGGAACTCTCGGTACTCCTCTGACAATTGAGAAACCGAAAAAGTGCACAAGACTTTAACTGGTTTCCGAAGACAAGTGGAAATACATTGCAGGGACCACGACAAAATTTCGGACCTGTGCCAGTCAAGACTGGGATTGTGCTTTTGGAGCCAGGGATAACCCAGAACAACCGGAAAATGTGGAGAGTTTATCACCTGGAACTGGAGGGTTTCAAAATGGAGAGCCCCAACAGCCATGGACAATGGAGCAGTTTTGTGAGTAACGAGTGCGGGCTGAAGGGGCCTGCCATCAATGGCCTCAATAGCAAGCGGAACGGACCGAGGCAAAACAGGAATGGAGTGCTTTGATACAAAAGCACTGTCAATGAAATAACCCGCAGCACCGGAGTCAACAAGAGCCTGGGTGACTATTGAGGAGTCCACCCAGGAAAGGACAACCGTGACCAAAGGTTTCTCCTTAAGCGGTTCCGGGGACGAGGATAAACCACCCAAGGTCTGCCCCCGACAGGACCTTAGGTGTGAGCGTTTCCCGGCCGTGTAGGACAAGACTTCAAAAGGTGGCCCTATAACCCACAATAGAGGCAGAGCCCCTCCCTCCTCCTAAAGGCCCTCTCCGCCAAGGAGAGACGCGTGAATCCCAGCTGCATCGGCACAGCAGTACCTGGTGACTTGGGACCAGGAGGCATGGGAGGAGAGGGAGGCATGGGTGGCAACGAACAAGTAAGAGACAACGGAACAGGAGGCTTCCGCAAGCGCTCCTTGAAAGAGGGCCTCTCTCTGAGTCTGATGTCAATTAGGATCAAAAAAGACACCAATGCCTCGAGATCCTCTGGTAAATCTCTGGCAGCAACTTCGTCTTTAATCGCATCAGAGAGCCCATGAAAGAAGGCGGCAACAAGGGCTTCATTGTTCCAACCTACCTCTGCGGCAAGCGTACGGAACTCAATAGCATACTGAGCAACAGATCTTGTACCTTGCTGAATGGACATGAGTCGTTTAGCAGCAGAGGAGGAGCGAGCCGGAACATCAAATACCCTTCGAAAGGAGGCCACAAATTCAGGGTAATTTGAAATCACAGGTTTATTAGTCTCCCACAAGGGATTAGCCCAGGCAAGAGCTGTGTCAGAGAGTAACGAGATGAGAAATCCCACCTTAGCTCTGTCAGTGGGAAATGCCTGAGGTAACATCTCAAAGTAAATGCCCACCTGGTTCAAAAACCCTCTGCACTGAATAGGATCGCCTCCATATCGCTGAGGTAGAGGTGGAGAACCGGACATGCTCCTGGTAGGCATAGGTGCAGCAGCGGAAACAGGAGCAGCCATAACTTGCGGGACACTTTGATCCAAAGGTGCAGTGCGAGTCAGCAGGGTTTGCAGGGCTAGTGCAAATTGATCCAAGTGGTGATCCTGTACATCCATCCTGGAAATGATGGCAGGTAAAGGTGGATTATTAGCACCATCAGGATTCATGGCCTTTGCGTAATGTCAGGGTGCCAGGAATCAGACTGAGACGAGAAGTGCAAAAATAATCACACTTTTATTAATAGCAAAAAATAATAAAAAGTCCACAAGTCAAATAACAAGCCAGGAATCAAAACCAGAGCTGGTAGTCAGACGAGCAGAGTCAGGAGCCAAAGTGAATAGTCAGACGAGCCGGAATCAGGAACAAGCCAGGGATCAGGAACCAGGAAGGACGTCAGGACACAGGAACTCTCACAAACAGGTCTGAGACAACGCAAAGACAAAGCATACTGAACAGAGGCCCTTTAAATAATAAGTGATGACATCACAATTCTGAGACTGCATCCTGTCTCACATGGATGATGCACACCAGTCTGGCCATAAAAGGAAGTGCAGGAATTGAGCAGCATCCCTCACAATGCACCATAGTCAGGAAGAGAGGTGAGTAAAATGGCTGCCAGAAGCACATGGCAAACACAACAGGGAAAAAACCCTGACAATAAGACCGCTACTGCTTAACCTCTCCACCACCTAAAAGGTGGCAGATTGAATTCATCCCGATCCAATATGATCAGGGTTTGACAGCCCCTGCTAGCGGCCAATTGGCCGCCATTGAGCTTGGGACAGCATTGCACAAGCATTTCTGGTGAAATGCTTATGCAATGATACATGTGGACAGTGTATGCTGTCTGCATTCAGTGATAACCAGCATATATGATTCGCTATAGCGAATCATGTCTGCTCAATACTTGATAAATCAAGCCCTGGACATTTTAAAATAAAATTTCAAAGCCCCAACCATATCCAAATTGTGATGAAGACTGTGCATATTCATCTTAGGAGCCAGACAAAGTGAAGACACCACATTCTCTTGTTTAATAGTTTCTGTCAATAATAACCTGAGCAATAAAAGAAAAAATGAGTATTAAAACTACCTTATCTTGAATAAAGATGAGTAAGGGCAGCTTGCATGAAAAAGCTGACAACTTAGACACCTGTCTATCACAAAACAATGGTAAGTCTAAGAAATGCATAGGGGCCTATCTATCAAGTTCCGAAAGGAGCTTGACGGCCCGTGTTTTTGGCGAGTCTTCAGACTCACAAAGACCGCTGCTCCATAACCTGTCCGCCTGCTCTGAGCAGGCGGACAGACATCGCCGGAAGTCAACCCGATCAAGTACGATTGGGTTGATTGACACCCCCCTGCTTGCGGCCCATTGGCCACGAGTCTGCAGGGGGCGGCGTTGCACCAGCAACTCTTGTGAGCTGCTGGTGCAATGCTGAATACGGAGAGCGTATTGCTCTCCGTATTCAGCAAGGTCTAGCGGACCTGATCCGCACTCTCTAAAGGAGTCAATTTAAAAAAAAACCTGACCAAGTAAAGACTCCAAGGAAGAGTCACAGGCTGTGCTACAGGGCAAATTCTGACAGAGCTTTAACAAAAGTCTGAATATCTGGAAGCTTTGCAATCTTCCTGTGAAACAGAACAGACAAAGTCAAAAGCTGACCCTTCAAGGAACAATTTTATAAACCCTTATCCAAGCAATGTTAGAGAAACTCAAGCACCTATAAAATTCTAAGGAACTTCAATTTCTAGCTCCTTCAAGAGCATGGAAGCTGCAAGATATCATGAAACCAAAATTCTCCTGACACAGGCCTAGTTTGTGTAGGTCAAAATATGCTCCTAACAAAGGTATAGGGGCCCATTTATCAAGCTCCGTATGGAGCTTGAGGGCCTGTGTTTCTGGCGAGCCTGAAGGCTCGCCAGAAACACCAGTTATGAAGCAGCGGTCTAAAGACTGCTGCTCCATAACCTGTCTGCCTTCTCTGAGAAGGCGGACAGATATCAACACAATTCAACCCCATTGCTAGCGGCTGATTGGCCGCGAATCTGCAGGGTGTGGTGTTGCACCAGCAGTTCACAAGAACTGCTGGTGCAATGCTGAATGCGGAGAGCGTATTGCTCTCCGCATTCAGCGATGTCTGTCGGACATGATCCGCTGATCAGATCATGTCGGACAGACACATAATAAATAGGCCCCAAAATCATTTAGCATTTATACTATTAAGAAAGTAATAAATTAGCCTTGGAAAATTACTGCTTAACCATGTAGACCTTGCTAGCGCATGAGAAAGGAATGTCTTGTAAATAGCGTGCCTTGTCCAACCAGTGCCCTACATGAGTGGTGAGTATTGCATGTGTATAGCAAGGTTTTTAAATGTAAATGGGGTTGTTTCTTCAAGGGACAATAAAGCCAAAATAAACATTTATGATTCAGATAGATCACATTATTTTAAACAACTTTTCAATTCACATCCATTATTTAGATATGCACAATCTTCTTATATTCACACTTTCTGAGGCACCAGCTCCTATTGAGCATGTGCAAGATTCACAGAATATTCATATATGCATTTTTTGATTGGCTGATAGCTGTGGCATGATGCAGTGGGACGGAAATTAAAACTAACTGAAATTTGCTAGAAAAATAAATCTACTACTCATGTGAAATTCAAACTAAGTGCTTTAGCATTGTCTAGATATTTTGCGTGTATTGTTTATAATATTCTACTTTGTTTAGTGGTCCTTTAAAGAGACAACAAGTGCTAAAACTGTACAAATATGTATGTAATGCCCCTGGCCATGTGACTACTCCAAAGTAAGACAGGGGTTGGCAGTAACCTTCCTATGCGCACCACTCAGCTTATCTGTGTATCAGAGAAAAATGTCTCATCCAAGGAAGTACAAGCACATTCCAGGGATCTGTAAGGAGCAGTATTCTGAAAATTGATGAATAAATCCACATTTTGTTCAAGGGGTAAGTGACGTTTATACACTAGCAAAGAAGATCCTGAGCTCCCAGATGAACTCTAGTCACTACTCTGTCCTAACAGGCAGCTCACAGGGGGATAATGGGTCCCTGATTGGTTAAAAAAAACTCCTATTAGTCTTCTTAAAAAAAATTACCTTCTCCTTGTGAAGGTAAAACATAACTTGGTCTAGTAGTGGAATTTAGCTAGATCTCACACATTAAGGATTGTGGGCTCTCATCATCTTATGAAAGAAACAGAAATGAATACTTTATTTATAAAAGTGTGCTCTCTTCTAGCAAAAATAAAATAAAATATCAAAGCATGTGAATGACAGTAACAATTTTGCACCTTATTTCACATTAACATTGTTTATTTTCTTAGGGCTCGTTTCCATTGTGCCACAATTGGATTTTTGCGAGGTCGCAAAATAAAAAAAATACTTTTGAAAGCCATGACGCTTATCAACAGTTTCCGATGGCGGGGTTTCTATCGTTACCTGCAGAAAATAATAGAAGCCGAAAAGCGCAAAATTACACCCCGATTCCATTGAACGCACAAACAGGTAAAACACTTCCGGAAGCTGTCGATAAGGTCTCAAACCTTACAGCATATTTAACTAGGTGTGAAAAATAAGCTTCTTGAGGCTTAGCTCCCATGGAGGTATTAAGGTTTACAAACAATGCAAGTGTTTGAATTGATGGGGGGTAGTTATCAACCCGTCTACTTTTCTGACTTCGCCGGCCCAATATGCCCGCCTAAGCTCGCCTACCTTCGCCGCCGCGGACCTTGAATACGTTCGCCTAAGTTATCAAAAAAAGCTGTCAAAAAGCCGCGGGGCGATGAGCAGCGGACTGTGAGAGTTATCACTCATCCGATCTCGCTGCCCTTCGGCTTTTTCCCAGCTTTATTGCTAGCCTGTCACTAAGCACCCACACTAAACTACATTGTTCTATCCCTACACCGGCGCCCCCGGAGCCCCCCGCAACTCAATAAAGTTACTAACCCCTAAACCGCCGCTCCTAGACCCTGCCGCAACTCTTATAAATGTATTAACCCCTAAACCGCCGCTCCTAGACCCTGCCGCAACTCTAATAAATGTATTAACCCCTAAACCGCCGCTCCCGGACACCGCTGCCACCTACAGTATACCTAGTAACCCCTATCCTGCCCCCCCTACACCGTCGCCCTCTATAATAAAATTAATAACCCCTATCCTGCTGATCCCGCACCTCGCCGCAACTAAATAAATAGTTTAACCCCTAAATTGCCGCTCCCTGAATCCGCCGCAACCTATATTAAACCTATTAACCCCTATCCTGCCCCCCCTACACCGTCCTCACCTATAATACATTTATTAACCCCTATCCTGCCCCCCCTACACCGTCGTCACCTATAATAAATTTATTAACCCCTATCCTGCCCCCCCTACACCGTTGTCACCTATAATAAATTTATTAACCCCTATCCTGCCCCACACTACACCGCCGCCACTGTAATAAAATTATTAACCCCTAAACCTAAGTCTAACCCTAACCCTAACGCCCCCCTAACTTAAATATTAATTAAATAAATCTAAATAATATTTTTATTATTAACTAAATTAATCCTATTTAAAACTAAATACTTACCTTTAAAATAAACCCTAATATAGCTACAATATAAATAATAATTATATTCTAGCTATTTTAGGATTTATTTTTATTTTACAGGCAACTTTCAATTTATTTTAACTAGGTACAATAGCTATTAAATAGTTATTAACTATTTAATAGCTTACCTAGCTAAAATAAACTGAAATTTACCTGTAAAATAAATCCTAACCTAAGTTATAATTACACCTAACACTACACTATACTTTAATAAATTATTCCTATTTAAAACTAAATACTTACCTGTAAAATAAACCCTAAGATAGCTACAATATAAATAATAATTATATTGTAGCTATCTTAGGATTTATATTTATTTTACAGGTAACTTTGTATTTATTTTAGCTAGGTAGAATAGTTATTAAATAGTTATTAACTATTTAATAACTACCTAGCTAAAAGAAATACAAAATTACCTGTAAAATAAATCCTGACCTAGGTTACAATTAAACCTAATACTACACTATCATTAAATTAATTAAATAAACTACCTACAAATAACTACGATTAAATACAATTACATAAACTAACTAAAGTACAAAAAATAAAAAAAGCTAAGTTACAAAAAATAAAAAAATAAGTTACAAACATTTTAAAAATATTACAACAATTTTAAGCTAATTACACCTAATCTAAGCCCCCTAATAAAATAACAAACCCCCCCAAAATAAAAAAAATGCCCTACCCTATTCTAAATTAAATAAAGTTCAAAGCTCTTTTACCTTACCACCCCTTAAAAGGGCCATTTGTGGAGGCATGCCCCAAAACGTTTAGCTCTTTTGCCTGTAAAAGAAAAATACAACCCCCCCCAACATTAAAACCCACCACCCACATACCCCTAATCTAACCCAAACCCCCCTTACAAAAACCTAACACTAATCCCCTGAAGATCATCCTACCTTTAGTCGTCTTCACTCAGCCGAGCAGTGATGGAACCGAAGTGGACATCCGGAGCGGAAGAAGTTAATACTCCAAGCGGCGCTGAAGAAATCTTCCATCCGATGAAGTCATCATCCAGGCGGCGATGAAGAAGTCTTCGATCCGGGCGATGTCATCTTCAAAGAGGCGCTGAAGAGGTCTTCTATCCGGGCGATGTCATCTTCCAAGCCGGGTCTTGAATCTTCCTCCCGCCGACGCGGAACCTCCTTCTTCACCGACGGACTACGACGAATGAAGGCTCCTTTAAGGGACGTCATCCAAGATGGCGTCCCCTCAATTCCGATTGGCTGATAGGATTCTATCAGCCAATCGGAATTAAGATAGGAAAAATCTGATTGGCTGATGGAATCAGCCAATCAGATTGAGCTTGCATTC
The DNA here is from genome assembly GCF_027579735.1 of Bombina bombina. NCBI lineage: Eukaryota > Metazoa > Chordata > Amphibia > Anura > Bombinatoridae > Bombina > Bombina bombina. Next base: position 428,193,374 of record NC_069500.1, on the reverse strand, counting down.
TATTGGCTGTTCCGATCAGCCAATAGAATGCGAGCTCAATCTGATTGGCTGATTCCATCAGCCAATAAGATTTTTCCTATCTTAATTCCGATTGGCTGATAGAATCCTATCAGCCAATCGGAATTGAGGGGACGCCATCTTGGATGACGTCCCTTAAAGGAGCCTTCATTCGTCGTAGTCCGTCGGTGAAGAAGGAGGTTCCGCGTCGGCAGGAGGAAGATTCAAGACCCGGCTTGGAAGATGACATCGCCCGGATAGAAGACCTCTTCAGCGCCTCTTTGAAGATGACATCGCCCGGATCGAAGACTTCTTCATCGCCGCCTGGATGATGACTTCATCGGATGGAAGATTTCTTCAGCGCCGCTTGGAGGATTAACTTCTTCCGCTCCGGATGTCCACTTCGGTTCCATCGCTGCTCGGCTGAGTGAAGACGACTAAAGGTAGGATGATCTTCAGGGGATTAGTGTTAGGTTTTTGTAAGGGGGGTTTGGGTTAGATTAGGGGTATGTGGGTTTTAATGTTGGGGGGGGTTGTATTTTTCTTTTACAGGCAAAAGAGCTGAACTTTTTGGGGCATGCCTCCACAAATGGCCCTTTTAAGGGCTGGTAAGGTAAAAGAGCTTTGAACTTTATTTAATTTAGAATAGGGTAGGGAATTTTTTTATTTTGGGTTTTTTTTTTATTTTATTAGGGGGCTTAGATTAGGTGTAATTAGCTTAAAATTGTTGTAATATTTTTAAAATGTTTGTAACTTATTTTTTTATTTTTTGTACTTTAGTTAGTTTATGTAATTGTATTTAATTGTAGTTATTTGTAGGTAGTTTATTTAATTAATTTAATGATAGTGTAGTATTAGGTTTAATTGTAACTTAGGTTAGGATTTATTTTACAGGTAATTTTGTATTTCTTTTAGCTAGGTAGTTATTAAATAGTTAATAACTATTTAATAACTATTCTACCTAGCTAAAATAAATACAAAGTTACCTGTAAAATAAATATAAATCCTAAGATAGCTACAATATAATTATTATTTATATTGTAGCTATCTTAGGGTTTATTTTACAGGTAAGTATTTAGTTTTAAATAGGAATAATTTATTAAAGTATAGTGTAGTGTTAGGTGTAATTATAACTTAGGATAGTTTTTATTTTACAGGTAAATTTCAGTTTATTTTAGCTAGGTAAGCTATTAAATAGTTAATAACTATTTAATAGCTATTGTACCTAGTTAAAATAAATTGAAAGTTGCCTGTAAAATAAAAATAAATCCTAAGGTAGCTAGAATATAATTATTATTTATATTGTAGCTATATTAGGGTTTATTTTAAAGGTAAGTATTTAGTTTTAAATAGGATTAATTTAGTTAATAATAAAAATATTATTTAGATTTATTTAATTAATATTTAAGTTAGGGGGGCGTTAGGGTTAGGGGTTAATAATTTTATTACAGTGACGGCGGCGTAGTGGGGGGCAGGATAGGGGTTAATAAATTTATTATAGGTGGCGACGGTGTAGGGGGGGCAGATTAGGGGTTAATAAATTTATTATAGGTGGCGACGGTGTAGGGGGGGCAGATTAGGGGTTAATAAATTTATTATATGTGGCGACGGTGTAGGGGGGGCAGGATAGGGGTTAATACATTTATTATAGTTGCGGTGGGCTACGGGAGCGGCGGTTTAGGGGTTAATATGTATAGAGTAGCTTGCGGTGGGCTCCGGGAGCGGCAGTTTAGGGGTTAATATGTATAGAGTAGCTTGCGGTGGGCTCTGGGAGCGGCGGTTTAGGGGTAATAACTTTATTTAGTTGCGGCGGTGTAGGGGGGCAGATTAGTGGTGTTTAGACTCGGGGTACATGTTAGGATGTTAGGTGTAGACAGCTCCCATAGAAATCAATGGGATGTCTGTCAGCAGCAGCGAACTTGTACTTTCGCTATGGTCAGACTCCCATTGATTCCTATGGGATCCGCCGCCTCCAGGGGTAGCGGTTTGATAACCAGGTACGCTGGGCCGTAAAAGTGCCGAGCGTACCTGCTAGTCATTTGATAACTAGCAAAAGTAGTGAGAATGTGCCGCACTTGTGTGCGGAACATCTGGAGTGACGTAAGAATCGATCTGTGTCGGACTGAGTCCGGCGGATCGAAGCTTACGTCACTAAATTCTACTTTAGCCGGTCTCGAGCCTTTGATAACTAAGGCGAATCAGCCTCGCCACAAATACACTGCGGAATTCCAGCGTATTTGAGGTTGACGGCTTGATAACTACCCCCCGATAAATCTACTGTTATATGTAATATTTATTGCTGACCCAGGCAGAGGACTAATTAGAGTTATTTTTCTATTTAAATATCAATAAGTATTTACATATACAAATATTATCAAGCACATATCTCCATAATTCCAACTAAGCCTATGTCTAGGACATCTACAATAAACATCTATCAATAATACATCTATCAATAAATTTAAAAATTTAATTAAACAAAATAAAAATATTTTTCCTTAAATAATAATATTTTTCACATCTTGTATTTTGATTTGTGACCTACATAACTCCTGTGTCTTTCTCTCTAGAGGCAATTATAGGCACAGGCACCAAACATAACTTTTATAGTGTTAGGTCGGGTTACTATAGCAACAAACTTGTTAAGGTGTGATTCTCGAGAAATCCGACATCGGATGGAAGTGCTAACACAATATTAACTTACACATACATGAAAAGACTGACTGCACGCACTGCGCAAAATATTTCAATGGAAACCTTGTACTAAAATAGACCCGTAAACTACTTTAATCTGCCAGCAACTTAAATTACTAATGACTCAATGGAAACGAGCCCTAAGTTTGATGAAAAGCAAGCTCTTCGGGAATCAAGCTACATGTATTTTTACAGGGAAAGTCTTGGGGGAAATAGTTTTAGGGAATTTTCTATTATACAAAATAAAAATGTTATCCTTTAATGTTTGACATTTTGAGAATGTTGGCATCTTCAACCATCTTGCCATCTAATTGTCTTCATCTTCTTGTCTTCTGCTTTATATCTTCACTCAACCAGTAAAGTAGCGGAATCTTCTTTCTCTGCTCCTGTTTACATTGTCAATCCTGAACTATAATTACAACAAACTTAAAATGCATGTGAAGCACCACTACTGAGCTGTGAAGGGCATAGTATAGTCTGCCAAGCAGCTTCATATGTCCGTCAGCTTTTTTAGCACCCCAAATTTAAATTTCTAGAACTGCCACTGCACACAATACTTTTCACAGTATAAATCTTTTATTTGCAAGTACAAGTTTGTGGCAAATACAAAACTGCACGATTCCAACTCTAGATATTATTTTTATTCTATGTCAGCCACGGCCAACTGGTTGTATTGTTTTTTCTGGCCCCAAGAAAAAAAACTAAATTTATGCTTACTTGATAAATTAATTGGTGGTGAGAGTCCACGAGACATTACTCCTGGGATTCAACTCCTGTCCACTAGGAAGAGGCAAAGATTGCCAAAGCTCTAAGAGCACTTAATCCCTCCCACTCTCTGGTATTGTAGTGTGACATTTAAGCATTACCTTGTATTCAGGAAAAAGAGGGAGGAGAGATTCCTTTAGAGGCAAGAGTACAATTAGACTGTTAGAATGCCTATTCAGATCTATATTGTAAAGATGAACTGGTAATAATCCTAAAATAAAAGTGGATCTACCCTCTAAAGGATAATGTAAGGTAGTGGTGCCATATTGCAGTATGCTCCATGACAGAATATATAAACAGACAAATATTATAAATGAAGACAAACACTTTTTTTTAATACTGTAAATACATATAAAAACAGTAAATTAAATGTAACTGGGGCCTTGTAGAATAAAGTCCAAGACATATTAAACAGCCAATTTTATGCAATAAGTACCACTAAGCACAGCAGAATAGCATACTCTACACATACATAATATAAAGACAATGCATAAGCACTTAGTTTTAATTTCACATGAATAGTATATTTTTTTCTGACTAATTTCAAAGTTAGTTTTATTTTCCTTCACAGCCATAAGCCAATCACAAAATGCATATACGTATACTATGAGAATCTTGCACATGCTCAGTAGGAACTGGTGCCTTAAAAAGTGAGCATATAAAAAGATTGTGCATATTTAGGTAATGGATGTGAACTGGAAATATGTTAGAAATTGTGTTTAATTTTTACTTTAGTAGTCCTTTAAAAGGAAAACCTCCTTGTGTAATAATAAAAAATAATAATAATGCACTGCACGAAAACACAGCCCGGCATAATACTCAAAGGGACAATAAAGTAAAAATCAAACTTTCATGATTCATATAGCGCATGCAATTATTAACAATTTTCCAATTAGTTTTATTATCAAATTTGCTTTGTTCTTTTGATGTTCTTTGTTGAAAGCGAATCCTAGGTAGGCTGATTTCTAAGCCCCTTAAGGCCACCTCTTATCTCAGTAAATTTTACAGTTTTTCACAGTTAGACAGTGCAAGTTGTGCTCACTCCTGTGGAGTTATGCAGGAGTCAGCGATTATTGACTAAAATGCAAGTTTGTAAATAGCACTGCGATAAGGGGCAGTCTGCCTAGGCTTAGAAACAAGGTAATCACAGAGGTAAAAGTGTATTAATACAGCAGTGTTGTTATGCAAAACTGGGGAATGGGTAATAAAGGGATTATCTATCTTTTTAAACAATACAAATTTTCAAGTAGACTGTCCCTTTAATAAATATATTTTATCCTTCAGTAATAAGACATTTGAAAAATGGTTGTTGCACTCAGCAACAGGCCTAGACTGGCCATAGGGCATACGGGGCAAATGCCCGGTGGGCCGCGCATACTGAGTGCCCCAAATTTAAATGAAAAAAATTAATCCTCCAATCATATTATTTCTGGTCTGGAACTCTGCTAGAGTTGCGCTAATATTTAATGGCTTTTGGCTATACAACCTGAGCAATAAGCCTGCGCAGTAATTCCACCCCCAGTGAGAGCGCATTGCAGGATTTTTAAGAGGAACTTTTAGAGAGGTGTGCTTTGCTCTCAGCTGTGCCTGTACCGTCCCGATGAGCTGTATCTGCATATTACTTGCCTGTAGGCAGCCTTCCCCTTCTGGACACCTACACTCAGGTGACAGTCTGATCTTTTTGTGGGGCAAGCGGGCCGCCGATCGGGCCCTATGATGGGCTGGAGTGGCCTTCAGGGATGCAGCAGGGCAATCATCTGGTGAGCAATAGTAAGCAGACAGTGCAGCCAGATATACAGGCGGGCGGCCGCGGGATCAGGACTATTGCAGAACCTGCAGGGCTGGAGTGGCCTTCAGGGATGCAGGGCAATCATCCGGTGAGCAATAGCAGATAGTGCAGAAAGAAAAACAGGCAGGCGGCCGCGGGATCAGGAGTCAGCATGCTACTTGTCTTTAAATTCATACAAAGTAAGTTTGGGGTTTTGTTTGTGTGCATATCATAGGGGAAATGATTGTTATGATATTTTGTTTCAAAGAGAGGATCGATTGGTTTTATTGTTTCAGTAATTATTTACCAAAAGTACTGCTCACTTACATAATGTTTTGGAATGGGAATGTGACATGCAAGTAAAATTACTGGCTCAATTAAAAGTGCAAAGTATTCTGATCTCAGCAGTGTATGTTCCTCTTGTTTTTGATAAAACACCACTATCTTGTTTGATTTAGTGCCTTCCTGATCCTTTTTCTTTTGTGCTTTATGGCATTTTTTTCTGCCAGATTATAATATAATTTATTAAAATACATATATAAAGAAAACAGACCCATGGTGCAGAGGTTGTTTTGGTTGAATGCTAATCACAAGGTAATATGATTGTTTTTGTATGTCATTATTCACATTTCATATGTGTTTGGTCTTATTTTTGTATTACCTTTTTGATGAAGAGATAGAAGATCTATTCATTAAAGCTTGGTAACCATGTGAGCTGCCAATGAGAGATGTGGCAGGTCTGTGAGGTCCCTAATAGGAAGCAAGAGAGGAAAATGTGCAGGTCACTTAGTAGTGATTCAGGGTTAGGTTGCAAGGGGTTAACTACTTTTCTTTGTTGAGCAATGATAAGTCTTGTAAGTCTTGCACTGTCCTCAAACTAGTTTAAACATATATATATATATAGAAAAATAGAAAGCACTCACTGCACTGTAGACAGCAATGTGAATCAAATAGAATTTTGATTCACATTGCTGTCTACAGTCCAGTGAGTGCTTTCTATTTTTCGTTTTCTACATACCTTGCTACAGCACCCTGGCAAGTTGTAGTGTGTTGGTGAGAGTGCATATACTACAATACATATTTATATATATATATATATATATATATATATAAATATATATATGATTTTTTTAAAATCTATATGAGTGGGTGTATGTGTGGTATGTGCATGAATGTGAGTGTATGTGTGGTATGTGCGTGCAGGCATGTGAGTGGGTGTATTTGTGGTGTGTGCGTGCAGGCATGTGAGTGGGTGTATGTGTGGTGTATGTGTGGTGTGTGCGTGGATGATTGTGTGTTTGTGGGCTGTAAAATAAAAATGGGATGGAGTGGGCTGTTTTGACTTAAAATGCCCAGGCCTATTTTTTATTCCAGTCCGGCTTTGCTGGTGGTAACATAAAAATTATCCATAGACTTTAATGGAGATAAATGTTTTTACCACCAGTTTCCTAACATTACCACCCCAATGGAAACTAGCCCCTACTGTACATAGTGGCTGCATAAAAGACTGGTTCCGGTAGAGAGCCTATTAAGTGCTGTGTACGTCACAGCATAGGATCTATGTAAGGGGCCTATCAACAACCCAACAGGAGGAGGCTAGGGGACTGGCTCCTGCAACACCTGTGGCACGCTGGTGACTAACTCTTTCACTGAGAGTGATTATGTCACTGCCCAATACTCCAATCTCCCCTCTGTATCTCATCAGCAGCTCTCTAAAGGTGGAAATGTACCTCAAATTGGTCTGAAGACCCCTCTCAATTAAGAATCTGAAGCACCTCAATTATTTACCTTCCTCCTATGCAGGCAAAAAAAAGACTAGAATACCAGGGTGGAGGGTAGGAATAAGTGCTCTTAGAGCTTTGGGAATCTTTGCCTCCTCTAAGTGGCCAGGAGTTGAATCCCAGGAGTTATGGCTTGTGGACTCTCACCACCTTATGAAAGAAATGGAACCAAGAATGTGTGTAATGGAGACTTCCAGTGGATAAGCACAATTCACAAGCGCCCTCTGTAGTGATGATGGTGGGTAGCGAACAGAGGGAACCATGCAAGCTTTTCTAAATCTGGTGTTTGTCCTCCACACATATTTATAAAATATTGTATTATTTGTGTGTTTAATATATATATATATATATATATATATATATATATATATACACACTTGTATGCAGCCCGTAATGCTTCTGCAATATTCATCTGTAATCCCCATGTGTTAAGAAATTGTACATTCATCCCCTATATTAGCATCTGCTGCCTCACAGATTACAACAAAAATATTAAAAAAATAGATATCTTTTATATAAAAGTTTGGCACCCTATTTTCAGTGCAATAAGGGATAAGTGTCAGCCACCTTCCCTAATAGTACTTCACTGAGGGTAGTATAACGCTACCCACCATTTTCATCTAAGCTTATCAACCAAGTGATTAGGAGTCCATTTTTTTTATGTTGCCAGATCACCGGCCTGCTAAAGGCAAAGAGGTATTCCTGAGACAATTGACATTTTTCTCAGCATTATCGTGTTAGGAAGTTGCCTATAGGAGGAGATGCTAGTAACCAGCAGCAATCCCCCCCTTCCTCTGATCTGAGTGAGCAAATAAACAAGATCCTTCCTGGGACACTCCCTGCACCACATTGAAAAAGTACGGGCTGTCATAGGACTGGTGGCCCCTCTCCTGGAGTCCTGTCTTTACCACCTAAAATAGAAGAAAAAACAGGTGGAGAAAACTGTAATGTATACAGGCACAGGCATGACTAAGAACCTATTGCAGGTTTGAACCCTGCCTGAAGAAAATAAAGGTCTTGTAAAAAAGATAATTGGTCGCTGGAAAATGTGATTGTTTGCAGTTCAGTGGAGACCTGGCTAGTCTCTTTTGTTGCTTCCCCCGTGGATAAAGATACAGGCATGTACAGCCATTAGAATGTGAAAAAGCATTAATAGGCAACCACAATGTAAAGCACGTACTTTGCATGCACACAATACACAGATCACATACACCCCAAATAAACATAATATACAGTACCCTGTATTGAGTAAAGTTTCTGAGTTGGCCACTTGCAGAATTCAGCAAGACAGCCTTTTCCATATTCATGGTCTCAGCTGGGCTACAAGATGGCGACTTGATCTTCCTGCTCTAGCTCCTTTAATACCCAAATGTGCTGTAATTCATTTAAACTGCCCTCAATCTTATCCAATATTCGGCCCAAGCAGGAGCCAGATTTGCTGCACAACATCCCAAGCTGTATGTGGTCTGGTTCTGTCTTAAACACTTCTTGCCTACTATAATTTACAAGTGGGATTTATCTCTCTCTGACAAACTACTGACAATAGAACAATTTTTAACATTATGAGGCCGATTTAACATGCGGCGCATGCAGCAGTTTAACATAAGTTAAGAAGCAGCGGTCGTATGACCTCTACTCCTTAACTCATCCGCCACCACTGAGAAGGCGGACAGCAATCATCCTGATCAGATACAGTAGGGATGATTGACACCCCCTGCTAGCGGCCGATTGGTTGCCAATGTGCAGGGGGTGGCATTGCACAAGCATTTAACTAGAAATGCTTGTGCAATGTTAAATGCCAACAGTGTATGCTGTCGGCATTTAGAGATGTCGGGCGGAAATTTGCTCATAAATATCAGTTTTTATGTCAGCTCTTTTCTTGCAATATTATTATCATGTGTTTCCTTTCCTATTAAGAGGCACAAGGCAGGCTGGGTAACTGATGGTGATAAATACACATTACACAATAGATAAGTAAGCACTTGTGTTTGTTTTGTTTACAAATCTAATATTTTATTTGTATATCAAGCTGTGAGAGCAACAAAGACTTTGCAAAAATTACAAAATAATTAGCTATTATTGGTGATTCGATAGCAAAGCTTCTTGTTGTAAGACAAATGGCTAGATTACGAGTTTTGCGTTATGAGGGGTGCGGTGCTAACTTGAACGTTATTGTCACTGCTCACTTCCCTACAGCGCTGGTATAACAGGTTTTTAAAAACCCGGCCTTAACAGGCAAGAAGTGAGCGTAGAGCAAAATTGAGCTCCATAACGCACTCCAATACCAGCGCTGCTGAAAGCTGCGGTGAGCTGGTTTTACGTGCTTGTGCACGATTTACCCATAGACATCAATGGGGAGAGCCGGCTGAAAAAAAGCCTAACACCTGCAATAAAGGAGCGTAAAGCTCCGTAACGCAGCCCCATTGAGTTTTATGGGGAAACAAAATTTATGTTTACACCTAACACCCTAACATGAACCCCGTGTCTAAACACCCCTAATCTTACACTTATTAACCCCTAATCTGCCACCCCCCGACATCGCCGACACCTACATTATACTTATTAACCACTAATCTGCTGCTCCGGACATTGCCGCCACTATAATAAACATATTAACCCCTAAACCGCCGCACTCCCGCATTTCAAACACTATTTAAATATTATTAACCCCTAATCTGCCACCCCTAACATCGCCGCCACCTACCTACATTTATTAACCCCTAATCCGCTGCCCCAATATACTAAATTTATTAACCCCTAAACCTAAGTCTAATCCTAACACCCCCTAACTTAAATATAATTAAAATAAATCTAAATAAAAATTACTATCATTACCTAAATAATTCCTATTTAAAACTAAATACTTACCTGTAAAATAAACCCTAAGATAGCGACAATATAACTAATAGTTACATTGTATCTAGCTTAGGGTTTATTTTTATTTTACAGGCAAGTTTGTATTTATTTTAACTAGGTAGAATAGTTACTAAATAGTTAACTAATTACTAACTACCTAGCTAAAATAAATACAAATGTACCTGTAAAATAAAACCTAACCTGAGTTACACTAACACCTAACCTTATACTACAATTAAATACATTACCTAAATTAAATACAATTACCTAAATTACAAAAAAAACAAAACACTAAATTACACAAAATAAAAAAAGAAATTATCAGATATTTAAACTAATTACACCTAATAGCCCTATTAAAATAAAAAAGCCCCCCCAAAATAAAAAACCCTAGCCTTTACTAAACTACCAATAGCCCTTAAAAGGGCCTTTTGCGGGGCATTGCCCCAAAGAAATCAGCTCTTTTACCTGTCAAAAAAAATACAAACAACCCACCAACAGTAAAACCCACCACCCACACAACCAACCCCCCAAATAAAATCCTAACTAAAAGAACCTAAGCTCCCCATTGCCATGAAAAGGGCATTTGTATGGGCAGAAGTGGTCCTCCAGACGGGCAGAAGTCTTCATCCAGACGGGATCTTCTATCCTCATCCATCCAGCGCGGATCGGCTCCATCTTCAAGACATCTGGCGCGGAGCATCCTCTTCTTTTGATGGCTAACAACGAATGAAGGTTCCTTTAAATGACGTCATCCAAGATGGCGTCCCTTGAATTCCAATTGGCTGATAGAATTCAAATCAGCCAATAGGATTTTTTCACCTTTAATTCCGATTGGCTGATAGAATTCTATCAGCCTATCAGAATTCAAGGGACGCCATCTTGGATGACGTCATTTAAAAAAACCTTAATTCGTCGTTAGCCATCTAAAGAAGAGGATGCTCCACCCCAGATGTCTTGAAGATGAAGCTGCTCCGCACCGAATGGATGAATATTGAAGATGCCGTCTGGATGAAGACTTCTGCCCGTCTGGAGGACCACTTCTGCCAGCTTAGATGAAGACTTCTCTCTGCTTCGTTGAGGACTTCTTGCCGCTTGGATGAAGACTTCTCCCGGCTTTGTTGAGGATGGATGTCCGGTCTTCAAAACTGTAAGTGGATCTTCGGGGGTTATTGTTAGGTTTTTTTAAGGGTTTATTGGGTGGGTTTTATTTTTAGGTTAGGGTTTGGGCACTTGAAAAAGAGCTAAATGCCCTTTTAAGGGCAATGCCCATCCAAATGCCCTTTTCAAGGCAATGGGGAGCTTAGGTTTTTTTAGTTAGGGTTTTATTTGGGGGATTGGTTGTGTGGGTGGTGGGTTTTACTGTCGGGGGGTTGTTTGCATTTTTTTTACAGGTAAAGAGCCGATTTCTTTGGGGCAATGCCCCGCAAAAGGCCCTTTTAAGGGCTATTGGTAGTTTAGTTTAGGATTTATTTATTTTGGCGGGCTTTTTTATTTTGATAGGGCTATTAGATTAGGTGTAATTAGTTTAAATATCTGATAATGTCTTTTTTATTTTGTGTAATTTAGTGTTTTGTTTTTGTAATTTAGGTAATTGTATTTAATTTAGGTAATTTATTTAATTGTAGTGTAAGGTTAGGTGTTAGTGTAAGACAGGTTAGGTTTTATTTTACAGGTAAATTTGTATTTATTTTAGCTAGGTAGTTAGTAAATAGTTAATAACTATTTACTAACTAGTATACCTAGTTAAAATAAATACAAACTTGCCTGTAAAATAAAAATAAACCCTAAGCTAGATACAATGTAACAGTTATTTCTCTTGTTAAGTGTATCCAGTCCACGGATCATCCATTACTTATGGGATATTAACTCCTCCCCAACAGGAAGTGCAAGAGGATTCACCCAGCAGAGCTGCTATATAGCTCCTCCCCTAACTGCCATTACCAGTCATTCTCTTGCACCCAACGAATAGATAGGATGTGTGAGAGGACTGTGGTGATTATACTTAGTTTCATACCTTCAATCAAAAGTTTGTTATTTTATAATAGCACCGGAGTGTGTTATTCCTTCTCTGGTAGAATTTGAAGAAGAATCTACCTGAGTTTTTCTATGATTTTAGCCGGAGTAGTTAAGATCATATTGCTGTTTCTCGGCCATCTGAGGAGAGGTAAACTTCAGATCAGGGGACAGCGGGCAGATTAATCTGCAAAGAGGTATGTAGCAGCTTATTATTTTCTGACAATGGAATTGATGAGAAAATTCTGCCATACCGATATAATGTAAACTCAGCCTTAAATGCAGTAGCAGCAACTGGTATCAGGCTGTCATGTATGTATATTTTACACTTCAGTATTCTGGGGAATGGCACTTCACTGGAATTATACTGTATGCATAAAACTTTAGCCTAATTTGCAGGGACTAGCAACAGGCTTTTTAATAACACTCAATTTATTAATGTTAAACGTTTTTTGCTGGCATGTAAAATCGTTTAATTTTCTGAGGTACTGGGTGAAAAAATGTTTTGGGCACTATTTTTTTCCACTTGGCAGTCGTTTTATTTAATTTATGACAGTTTACTGATCTCTCTCACTGTTAAAATTCAGTCAGAAGTTTATTGTCTTCCCTGCATGATCCGGTTCATCTCTACAGAACTCAGGGGTCTTCAAAACTTGTTTTGAGGGAGGTAATCACTCACAGCAGAGCTGTGAGATTGTAGTTGACTGTGATAAAAAAAAAACAAAAAAACGTTTATTTCTGTATTTTTTTTATTTTTTTTTTCTGCTATCAGGGTTAGTTATCCTTTGCTAATGGGAGCAATCCTTTGCTAAAATTGTGTTTTTTACAAAGATTTGATGCTATAACTTTTCAGTTTATTAATTTTCAACTGTCATAACTTTTTCTGTGCTTCTTATAGGCACAGTACGTTTTCATATTATAGTAAATTACTTGAAAAGTATTTCCAATTTGCTAGTTTATTTGCTAGTGTGTTAAACATGTCTGATTCAGAGGAAGATATCTGTGCTATATGTGCTAAAGCCAAAGTGGAGCCCAATAGAAATTTATGTACTAACTGTATTGATGCTACTTTAAATAAAAGTCAATCTGTACAAATTGAACATATTTCACCAAACAACGAGGGGAGAGTTATGCCGACTAACTCGCCTCACGTGTCAGTACCTGCATCTCCCGCTCGGGAGGTGCGTGATATTGTAGCGCCAAGTACATCTGGGCGGCCATTACAAATCACATTACAGGATATGGCTACTGTTATGACTGAAGTTTTGGCTTAATTACCAGAACTAAGAGGTAAGCGTGATCACTCTGGGGTGAGAACAGAGTGCGCTGATAATATTAGGGCCATGTCAGACACTGCGTCACAATTTGCAGAACATGAGGACGGAGAGCTTCATTCTGCGGGTGACGGTTCTGATCCAAACAAACTGGATTCAGATATTTCAAATTTTAAATTTAAGCTGGAAAACCTCCGTGTATTACTAGGGGAGGTGTTAGCGGCTCTGAATGATTGTAACACAGTTGCAATACCAGAGAAAATGTGTAGGTTGGATAAATATTTTGCGGTACCGGCGAGTACTGACGTTTTTCCTATACCTAAGAGACTTACTGAAATTGTTACTAAGGAGTGGGATAGACCCGGTGTGCCGTTCTCACCCCCTCCGATATTTAGAAAGATGTTTCCAATAGACGCCACCACACTGGACTTATGGCAAACGGTCCCTAAGGTGGAGGGAGCAGTTTCTACTTTAGCTAAGCGTACCACTATCCCGGTGGAGGATAGCTGTGCCTTTTCAGATCCAATGGATAAAAAGTTAGAGGGTTACCTTAAGAAAATGTTTGTTCAACAAGGTTTTATATTGCAACCTCTTGCATGCATTGCGCCTGTCACGGCTGCAGCAGCATTTTGGTTTGAGTCTCTGGAAGAGACACTTGAATCAGCTCCATTAGATGAGATTACACACAAGCTTAAAGCCCTTAAGTTAGCTAACTCATTTATTTCAGATGCCGTAGTACATTTAACTAAACTTACGGCTAAGAATTCCGGATTCGCCATTCAGGCACGCAGAGCACTGTGGCTAAAATCCTGGTCAGCTGACGTTACTTCTAAATCTAAATTGCTTAATATACCTTTCAAAGGGCAGACCTTATTCGGGCCCGGGTTGAAAGAAATTATCGCTGACATTACAGGAGGTAAAGGCCATGCCCTGCCTCAAGACAGAGCCAAACCTAAGGCTAGACAGTCTAATTTTCGTTCCTTTCGTAATTTCAAAGCAGGAGCAGCATCAACTTCCTCTGCACCAAAACAGGAAGGAGCTGTTGCTCGCTACAGACAAGGCTGGAGACCTAACCAGTCCTGGAACAAGGGCAAGCAGGCCAGGAAACCTGCTGCTGCCCCTAAGACAGCATGAATCGAGGGCCCCCGATCCGGGAACGGATCTAGTGGGGGGCAGACTTTCTCTCTTCGCCCAGGCTTGGGCAAGAGATGTCCAGGATCCCTGGGCGTTAGAGATCATATCTCAGGGATACCTTCTAGACTTCAAATTCTCTCCCCCAAGAGGGAGATTTCATCTGTCAAGGTTGTCAACAAACCAAATAAAGAAAGAGGCGTTTCTACGCTGCGTACAAGATCTTTTATTAATGGGAGTGATCCATCCGGTTCCGCGGTCGGAACAAGGACAAGGGTTTTACTCAAATCTGTTTGTGGTTCCCAAAAAAGAGGGAACTTTCAGGCCAATCTTGGATTTAAAGATCCTAAACAAATTCCTAAGAGTTCCATCGTTCAAAATGGAAACTATTCGGACAATTTTACCCATGATCCAAAAGGGTCAGTACATGACCACAGTGGATTTAAAGGATGCTTACCTTCACATACCGATTCACAAAGATCATTACCGGTATCTAAGGTTTGCCTTTCTAGACAGGCATTACCAGTTTGTAGCTCTTCCATTCGGATTGGCTACGGCTCCGAGAATCTTCACAAAGGTTCTGTGTGCTCTTCTGGCGGTACTAAGACCACGAGGAATTGCGGTAGCTCCGTACCTAGACGACATTCTGATACAAGCTTCAAGCTTTCAAACTGCCAAGTCTCATACAGAGTTAGTACTGGCATTTCTAAGGTCGCATGGATGGAAGGTGAACGAAAAGAAGAGTTCTCTCTTTCCACTCACAAGAGTTCCCTTCTTGGGGACTCTTATAGATTCTGTAGAAATGAAGATTTACCTGACAGAAGACAGGTTAACAAAGCTTCAAAATGCATGCCGTGTCCTTCATTCCATTCAACACCCGTCAGTAGCTCAATGCATGGAGGTGATCGGCTTAATGGTAGCAGCAATGGACATAGTACCCTTTGCACGTCTACATCTCAGACCGCTGCAATTGTGCATGCTAAGTCAGTGGAATGGGGATTACTCAGACTTGTCCCCTACTCTGAATCTGGATCAAGAGACCAGAAATTCTCTTCTATGGTGGCTTTCTCGGCCACATCTGTCCAGGGGGATGCCATTCAGCAGGCCGGACTGGACAATTGTAACAACAGACGCCAGCCTACTAGGTTGGGGCGCTGTCTGGAATTCTCTGAAGGCTCAGGGACAATGGAATCAGGAGGAGAGTCTCCTACCAATAAACATTCTGGAATTGAGAGCAGTTCTCAATGCCCTTCTGGCTTGGCCCCAGTTAACAACTCGGGGGTTCATCAGGTTTCAGTCGGACAACATCACGACTGTAGCTTACATCAACCATCAGGGAGGGACAAGAAGCTCCCTAGCAATGATGGAAGTATCAAAGATAATTCGCTGGGCAGAGTCTCACTCTTGCCACCTGTCAGCAATCCACATCCCGGGAGTGGAGAACTGGGAGGCGGATTTCTTAAGTCGTCAGACTTTTCATCCGGGGGAGTGGGAACTTCATCCGGAGGTCTTTGCCCAAATACTTCGACGTTGAGGCAAACCAGAGATAGATCTCATGGCGTCTCGACAGAACGCCAAGCTTCCTCGTTACGGGTCCAGATCCAGGGATCCGGGAGCGGTTCTGATAGATGCTTTGACAGCACCTTGGACCTTCGGGATGGCTTATGTGTTTCCACCCTTCCCGATGCTTCCTCGATTGATTGCCAGAATCAAACAGGAGAGAGCATCAGTGATTCTAATAACGCCTGCATGGCCACGCAGGACTTGGTATGCAGATCTAGTGGACATGTCATCCTGTCCACCTTGGTCGCTACCTCTGAAACAGGACCTTCTGATCCAGGGTCCCTTCAAACATCAAAATCTAATTTCTCTGAAGCTGACTGCTTGGAAATTGAACGCTTGATTTTATCAAAACATGGTTTTTCTGAGTCAGTTATTGATACCTTAATACAGGCTAGGAAGCCTGTTACCAGAAAGATTTACCATAAGATATGGCGCAAATACTTATATTGGTGCGAATCCAAGAGTTACTCATGGAGTAAGGTTAGGATTCCGAGGATATTGTCTTTTCTACAAGAAGGTTTAGAAAAGGGTTTATCCGCTAGTTCCTTAAAGGGACAGATTTCAGCTCTGTCCATTCTTTTACACAAACGTCTGTCAGAAGTTCCGGACGTTCAAGCTTTTTGTCAGGCTTTAGCTAGGATCAAGCCTGTGTTTAAAACTGTTGCTCCACCATGGAGTTTGAACTTAGTTCTTAATGTTTTACAGGGGGTTCCGTTTGAACCCCTTCATTCCATTGATATCAAGTTGTTATCTTGGAAAGTTCTGTTTTTAATGGCGATTTCCTCGGCTCGAAGAGTCTCTGAGTTATCTGCCTTACATTGTGATTCTCCTTATCTGATTTTTCATTCAGACAAGGTAGTTCTGCGTACTAAACCTGGGTTCCTACCTAAGGTGGTCACTAACAGGAATATCAATCAAGAGATTGTGGTTACATCTTTGTGTCCTAATCCTTCTTCGAAAAAGGAACGTCTGCTACACAATCTAGATGTAGTCCGTGCCCTGAAATTTTATCTACAGGCAACTAAGGATTTTCGACAAACGTCTTCCCTGTTTGTCGTTTATTCTGGTCAGAGGAGAGGTCAAAAAGCTTCGGCTACCTCTCTCTCCTTTTGGCTTCGTAGCATAATACGGTTAGCCTATGAGACTGCTGGACAGCAGCCTCCTGAAAGAATTACAGCACATTCTACTAGAGCTGTGGCTTCCACTTGGGCCTTTAAGAATGAGGCTTCTGTTGAACAGATTTGCAAGGCTGCAACTTGGTCTTCTCTTCATACTTTTTCCAAATTTTACAAATTTGACACTTTTGCTTCTTCGGAGGCTGTTTTTGGGAGAAAGGTTCTTCAGGCAGTGGTTCCTTCCGTATAAAGAGCCTGCCTGTCCCTCCCGTCATCCGTGTACTTTAGCTTTGGTATTGGTATCCCATAAGTAATGGATGATCCGTGGACTGGATACACTTAACAAGAGAAAACATAATTTATGCTTACCTGATAAATTTATTTCTCTTGTAGTGTATCCAGTCCACGGCCCGCCCTGTCACTTTAAGGCAGGTAATTTTTCCATTAAACTACAGTCACCACTGTACCCTATGGTTTTCCTTTCTCTGCATGTTTTCGGTCGAATGACTGGTAATGGCAGTTAGGGGAGGAGCTATATAGCAGCTCTGCTGGGTGAATCCTCTTGCACTTCCTGTTGGGGAGGAGTTAATATCCCATAAGTAATGGATGATCCGTGGACTGGATACACTACAAGAGAAATAAATTTATCAGGTAAGCATAAATTATGTTTTTTTAGCTAGCTTAGGGTTTATTTTATAGGTATGTATTTAGTTTTAAATAGGAATTATTTAGGTAATTATAGTAGGTTTCATTTTGATTTCTTTTAATTATATTTAAGTTAGGGGGTGTTAGGGTTAGACTTAGGTCTAGGGGTTAATAACTTTAGTATAGTGGCGGCGACGTTGGGGACGGCAGATTAGGGGTTAATAACTGTAATGTAGGTTTCGGCGATGTTAGGGACAGCAGATTAGGGGTTAATAATATTTAACTAGTGTTTGCGAGGCGGTAGTGCGGCGGTTTAGAAGTTAATATGTTTATTCTAGTGGCGGCGATGTCCAGAGCGGCAGATTAGGGGTTATTATATTTATTTTAGTGTTTGCTATGCGGGAGGGCCTCGGTTTAGGGGTTAATAGGTAGTTTATGGGTGTTTAGTGTACTTTTAAGCACTTTAGTTATGAGTTTTATGCTACAGCTTTGTAGCGCAAAACTCATAACTACTGACTTTCAGTTTACGGTATTGATCTTGAAGTTTTAGGGTGTACCGCTCACTTTTTGGCCTCCCAGGCAGACGTAATACCGGCGCTATGGAAGTCCCATTGAAAAAAGACTTTACGCAAAATGCGTAAGTTAATTTGCGTTAAGGCCAAAAAAGTGTGCGGTGCCCCTAAACCTGCAAGACTCGTAATACCAGCGGTAGTGAAAAATCAGAGTTATGAGCCTTAACGCTGCTTTTTCACTCATACCGCGAAACTCATAATCTAGCCGAAAGATTCTTAACCAGGTGTAACAGTCAGCATCTGAGGATGCTACTGAAAATTTGGGCTGGTATTACATTAATAGGATAAAGTAGATATTCAGTAAGTATAAAACTGTGTGAATCACTTCCCTTAAAAGAGATCACTGCCTGCCCCGGTCCTCCTTAACCGTATGTTCAAAGATAGTGTAGGTATAGGTCTGGCGGTACTGTGCCCCTACAGGAGCCTGGCTGAATATTTATCCTTCTTGCTTTTAAATAAATAATTTTTTTGCGGTCTTTCTGGTGATTCCCGAAATAAAAGCAGATTTTCGTTTTGAATCCTGTATCTTTAATTGGTTCTATACATTGTGTAACTTTACTACACTATTTTGGATTATTATCTTTTGGAGGTTGAAGTGATTGATGTGACCAGAAAAGAAAAAAGGATAAATATTCATTTCAGCCAGGCTCCCGAAGGGACACAGCGCCGCCAGACCTATATCTATCCTTACATTAATAGGAGCCAAAGGGGCTGATTTATCAAGTGTCTTGCGGACATGATCCACTGTAGTGAATCATGTCCGACAGACATCAGTAAATGCAGACAGCATACGCTGTCGGCATTTATCATTGCACAAGCAATGTCAATCAACCCAGTCATATGAGATCGGGCGGATTGATGTCCGCCGCCTCAGAGGAGGCGTACGAGTTAAGGAGCAGCAGTCTTAAGACTGCTGCTTGTTAACTCCTGTTTCCGGCGAGCCTGAAGGTTCGTGCGGAAACAAGGGTATACGGCCCCATTCGGGGCAAGATAAATCGGCCCCTTAGAGTTCAGCTTACAGGTGAACTAGTGTGTTACATAAATTTCTCAAATACATGAAAAACTTGTGAACAACAGCTCTAAAGAGCTTTCTTTTTAGATACTAGATACCACTAACTCTTAAAGGGATATGAAACACAAGTTATTTATTTGATGATTCTGATAGAGCATGCCATTTTAAGCAACTTTCTAATTTACTCCTATTATCAATTTTTCTATGTTCTCTTGGTATCTTTATTTGAAAGGCAGGAATGTAAGCTTAGGAGTTCAGGGCCTGGATAATGCTTGCTGATTGGAGGCTAAATGCAGCCATCAATCAGCATGTGTGCTATAATGTATTACCCCAAAGAAGTCAATGAAGCAAAAAAAGTGCAACACCCAACTTGCGCGCATATTCTCAAGTGCACTAGGCTGACATGAAAATATGAATATTTCACATTCCAATGTTCTTCACATAGCAGAATATGTTCTATTTATTCATAAATACATATTTCTACATTTATCTGATGGTATTTTGGTACAATATATATATATGATATAGATTGGGGTTTGAGAAAAGCGCCTCCACAGAAATCTAATCCCACATTCCCTGTATATGTTAGTATACAAAAAAGTGTGTCAAAAAATGATGGTAGTAAATGTGATCGTTTGTTGAAGATCACATAAAAGAAAAAATATACATATATTCAAATAATATTTATAAATGAACTATGATCAAAAAATTGTTATTAATTGTAAATATATATATACACTCAGTTATATGTAATTACATATGTTCCATACATAAAAATGCAGATATATAATAAAGTAGTAAAGGCAGTCCAATCACAGGTTATGTGGATGTAGAAGTACTAAAAGTGAGAAAACGCTTATCACACTTTATATCCAGTAGGTATTGCACTTACTAGAACAAACCTCAATCATATGAGGTAAGTTGCCGCCTCTTGTAAGTGAGAAACTTCCGGAACTCAGTAGTGTTGATAAATGCTTGGCCGTCTGTGTCTTGCCTTCTCCTCTGAGTATGGATTCAGTGTTCTGATGTGTGCTGATGATAGATATTCTCTAAGATCCTCGCAGAGTTATGCAAAATGAGAGGCAGAAGAAAAATACATAGCTTAAAATCGTTTTATTAAGTTAAAAACTATCGTTAAAATAGACAAATGGCCACTCACATAATGAATCCTCAAACATATGAGGTATGTAAAAAACACTCAATATTAGCCAGTGGTTCTCAACTTCGTGGATATGAACTGCAAGCGCTGTTTTCTTAAATTTCAACAGAGAAATTTCTTTCATGCACAGTTTCAATAGTGTCCGTTTTAAACACAAGCCAAAAGAATGTTTGTAAAACCAGTATATAAATTGCATATAGCACCAGAGTAATCAAACAAACTCTTACAAATGGAGTATTAAAAGGTCCCTTACGCGTTTCAAAGCTTCGTGTATTGCTTCTTCCTCAGAGGATGAAATTTAAGAAAACAGCGCTTGCAGTTCATATCCACGAAGTTGAGAACCACTGGCTAATATTGAGTGTTTTTTACATACCTCATATGTTTGAGGATTCATTATGTGAGTGGCCATTTGTCTATTTTAACTATAGTTTTTAACTTAATAAAACGATTTTAAGCTATGTATTTTTCTTCTGCCTCTCATTTTGCATAACTCTGCGAGGATCTTGGAGAATATCTATCATCAGCACACATCAGAACACTGAATCCATACTCAGAGGAGAAGGCAAGACACAGACGGCCAAGCATTTATCAACACTTCTGAGTTCCGGAAGTTTCTCACTTACAAGAGGCGGCAACTTACCTCATATGATTGAGGTTTGTTCTAGTAAGTGCAATACCTACTGGATATAAAATGTGATAAGCGTTTTCTCACTTTTAGTACTTCTACATCCACATAACCTGTGATTGGACTGCCTTTACTACTTTATTATATATCTGCATTTTTATGTATGGAACATATGTAATTACATATAACTGAGTGTATATATATATATATATACAGGGAGTGCAGAATTATTAGGCAAGTTGTATTTTTGAGGATTAATTTTATTATTGAACAACAACCATGTTCTCAATGAAACCAAAAAACTCATTAATATCAAAGCTGAATAGTTTTGGAAGTAGTTTTTAGTTTGTTTTTAGTTATAGCTATTTTAGGGGGATATCTGTGTGTGCAGGTGACTATTACTGTGCATAATTATTAGGCAACTTAACAAAAAACAAATATATACCCATTTCAATTATTTATTTTTACCATTGAAACCAATATAACATCTCAACATTCACAAATATACATTTCTGACATTCAAAAACAAAACAAAAACAAATCAGTGACCAATATAGCCACCTTTCTTTGCAAGGACACTCAAAAGCCTTCCATCCATGGATTCTGTCAGTGTTTTGATCTGTTCACCATCAACATTGCGTGCAGCAGCAACCACAGCCTCCCAGACACTGTTCAGAGAGGTGTACTGTTTTCCCTCCTTGTAAATCTCACATTTGATGATGGACCACAGGTTCTCAATGGGGTTCAGATCAGGTGAACAAGGAGGCCATGTCATTAGATTTTCTTCTTTTATACCCTTTCTTGCCAGCCACGCTGTGGAGTACTTGGACGCGTGTGATGGAGCATTGTCCTGCATGAAAATCATGTTTTTCTTGAAGGATGCAGACTTCTTCCTGTACCACTGCTTGAAGAAGGTGTCTTCCAGAAACTGGCAGTAGGACTGGGAGTTGAGCTTGACTCCATCCTCAACCCGAAAAGGCCCCACAAGCTCATCTTTGATGATACCAGCCCAAACCAGTACTCCACCTCCACCTTGCTGGCGTCTGAGTCGGACTGGAGCTCTCTGCCCTTTACCAATCCAGCCACGGGCCCATCCATCTGGCCCATCAAGACTCACTCTCATTTCATCAGTCCATAAAACCTTAGAAAAATCAGTCTTGAGATATTTCTTGGCCCAGTCTTGACGTTTCAGCTTGTGTGTCTTGTTCAGTGGTGGTCGTCTTTCAGCCTTTCTTACCTTGGCCATGTCTCTGAGTATTGCACACCTTGTGCTTTTGGGCACTCCAGTGATGTTGCAGCTCTGAAATATGGCCAAACTGGTGGCAAGTGGCATCTTGGCAGCTGCATGCTTGACTTTTCTCAGTTCATGGGCAGTTATTTTGCGCCTTGGTTTTTCCACACGCTTCTTGCGACCCTGTTGACTATTTTGAATGAAACGCTTGATTGTTCGATGATCACGCTTCAGAAGCTTTGCAATTTCAAGAGTGCTGCATCCCTCTGCAAGATATCTCACTATTTTTGACTTTTCTGAGCCTGTCAAGTCCTTCTTTTGACCCATGCCAAAGGAAAGGAAGTTGCCTAATAATTATGCACACCTGATATAGGGTGTTGATGTCATTAGACCACACCCCTTCTCATTACAGAGATGCACATCACCTAATATGCTTAATTGGTAGTAGGCTTTCGAGCCTATACAGCTTGGAGTAAGACAACATGCATAAAGAGGATGATGTGGTCAAAATACTCATTTGCCTAATAATTCTGCACACAGTGTATATATATATATATATATATATATTTACAATTAATAACAATTTTTTGATCATAGTTCATTTATAAATATTATTTGAATATATGTATATTTTTTCTTTTATGTGATCTTCAACAAACGATCACATTTACTACCATCATTTTTTGACACACTTTTTTGTATACTAACATATACAGGGAATGTGGGATTAGATTTCTGTGGAGGCGCTTTTCTCAAACCCCAATCTATATCACTTTCTCACTGGAGGGATACCCCTACCCTTCATTTGGATAGGATATCCTCTCTTTCTCTGAGATTTTTAGCAGCCACCACAGGATCCGCTACCTACCCTGTAACTGATCTCATTATCAGCGCTAACTAGGTTTTGTAGGGTCTAGCCCATACAAACCACTCACTCTCCCATATATATATATATATATATATATATATATATATATATACACATATATATACATATATATACACATACATGTTTATATATAGATATATATAGGAATATATATTAAGAATATATAAAACATATTCTGCTATGTGCAGAATACTGGAATGTGAAATATTTACAGTAAATACACAGTATAACACTTTATTAAAAATGAATATTGCATAAATACGCTTTCATCTACTTAAAGGGACAGTCAACACCAGAATTTTTGTTGTTTAAAAAGAAAGATAATCCCTTTATTACCCATTCCCCAGTTTTGCATAACCAACACAGTTATAATAATATACATTTTACCTCTGTAATTATCTTGTATTTAAGCTTCTGCTGACTGCCTCCTTATTTCAGTTCTTTTGACAGACATGCAGTTTAGCCAATCAGTGCTCACTCCTAGGTCACTTTACGTGCATGAGCTCAATGTTATCTATATGAAACATGTGAACTAATGCCCTCTAGTGGTCAAAATCTATTCAGATTAGAGGCAGTCTTCAAGGTCTAAGAAATTAGCATATGAACCTCCTAGTTTTAGCATTCAACTAACAATACCAAGAGAACAAAGCAACATTGGTGGTTTTTTGGACTTGACTGTCCCTTTAACTACAAAGGGCTCCAGTGCACATATATATACATACATAACACACAATGAGAATCCGCCCTCCATAAGCCAACCACCTGAAGGTTCAGGAAACCAGCCAGGATTTTTTCAAAAACAGGGGTCAAAATTTATTGACATTTCGGGGAGTAAACCTCCCCTTCCTCAGAACATAAAGTGTACAAGCACACTGCACCTTAAATAAACAAGCAAATACAAACACACCTCCCACTTCCTGTTCAGAAAGAGCGCCAAAAACACACTACTTCCGGCTTAACATGTATGACCCGGAAGTGCTTAATCAAATTATTCCAGTGTACATATCATAGTAACAATAGTGCCATAAAAATAATAAAAATAAATACCCACACATTGTGTACACATTCAGTGTCTCTTCATTGTATCCTTATCATATTATAACATTCTCATCACATATAAACATTGTGAACCATAGTGTACATCATAACGATGTGTGTTTATCCACACCCGGAAGTTACACAACCACTTCCGGTATGCCATGACTAACATTCTCTGTGCCTTACTTCTAATTAGCATGTTAAGCAAATGTGGTGCCTTACTGTGATCTAATCTATGTGTCAATAGGTCATGATTCTCGTAATAGACCACGCTCGCATCGTTGATGCCTACCTCCGTGTTCTCCTATGCTTACGTGTCCTGTGACCGCTACCGGAAGTTACATCACTTCCTGTTCTGGTCATTACGCATCGCTCGTGTTACAATGTTAAGCATGTCATGTAGTGTTAATTAGATATATCATAGCCTGAACAGGTACCTTACATTTCACTCTTACAAACAGGGTGTTAAACTGTAACCATAGTGATAAAACAAAAAGGCAATCTATGCATAGGAACCTTAGTCAGCCCCATACCATGTGAAATAAATATTCACTATGAGCTATTACACATCTCCCTGTGTCCCAATGACACACTGTGTACATATTTCTCTACCTTAGTCTACATAATGCACTTAATTATTGGTTCACACCTATAGTTACATGTGTTTACCAGACATATATTTGATAACCATATGTTTCATATTTACTTTGTTTCCATACATCCGAATGCCCTTATACCTTAATACCACTGTAATGCACTGTTGCTAGAGATGAGAAAACCCAGGCTGTCTCCATGCGTATAATTAACAACTGCCACCCTTCATGCAGGTCTCAGGCAGAAAGACAAAGGGGAACGGCATGAGCCACAATGTGATCCCTGTCGTCCCCCACTCGCACCTCAATCCACTCCAGCACACTACCCCACCCTCCGGTAGGAGAGTGTGCACGGTGGTCCCCGTACACAACCTACAGGTGACAACAATCACCAACACAAACAGAGAACATCAGCCCTCTCACTCTCACAAACACCATCATATTATATCAGAGCACCATAATCTGGTGGAGAGTTCAGTCCTTTCAGATGTAAAGTCCCCAATCGGAACATCCACTGAGCCTCCCGTCTCAGCAGTAATTTGTTTCTGTCACCTCCTCTCATTGGTTTGGGGATGTGGTTGATCAAGATCTAGCTATTGAATGTTTCGCTGTTAACCAGTGGTGTGCCACCGGTTGATCCGCTTCTCCTTTATTTAGAGCTGCTCTGATGACTGAACAATGGTTTGCCATCCTCTCCCGTATGGTTCCTTGGGTCTTTCCCACATAATGTAGTCCACAAGGGCAGATGATCAAGTAAACCACGAACGTCTTGGTACAAGTTATGGGGAAGTTGATTGTATATACTTTATTTCCATGTGGATGGTTACATTTCTTGTTTGCTATTATAGCACTACATGTGGTGCAATTCGGGAATCGGTAACAGCCCTTCTTGGTGAAAAAACGATCTCTGTCAGTGTAGCTTTTTATCGGATCTGAAATGACCAAAAGATCCCTTAGATTCGTGTTTCGTCTGTATCCAACCAGTGGACGTGCATTATGTACAAACTTCAGTTTCGGGTCTGAGAGCATGATGTGCCAGTTCTCTCTCAGTGTCTGTCCAACTTTAGAGGTGTTGGGGGCAAAGGTGGTTGTAAAGATGATTTAAGTTACAGGGTCCTGTAGTTTTCCATCTTTCTTTAAGAGTGATTCCTGCATCATGTTCTGTGTCTGTGTCTTGACTTCATCAAGGGTACCAGCCAGATACCCCCTTTGGGCAAATCTATGTTGCATCTCAAGTACTGTGACTCCCCCTTCTCTCTATTAGAATTGTTCCTAATAGCCCTAATATACTGGGACTTGATGATACCTCTCAACAATGAGGGGGGATGACAACTATGAGCCATTAACAAAGAATTGCGCTCAGTCGGCTTTGAATACAGTGATGTCTGCAATCCCAACACATCTTTGGTGATCAAAAGATCCAAAAACTCTATTTGCTGATCACTACATCTTAAACCTAACTGTTGTGTCTGTGTTGTTAAATATGTGGTAGCACTGTTGCAGACTGTCCGTCTAAGTTTAAGAAATAATTTTTTCTCCAAATAGCAGGCACGGCGATGGGGGTCAAACATGGCCCCATCGTATGCCAATCTATTTATGGCAGGCTTTGAGAATCACCATTTGTGGAGCATCGATGTACCTCAGATAATTTTTTATAAGAGGTACATTGATGACATTTTTCTGATTTGGAGAGGGGACACGGACAGTCTGCAACAGTGGTACCACAGATTTAACAACACAGACACAACAGTTAGATTTAAGATGACGAGTAGTGATCAGCAAATAGAGTTTTTGGACCCTGTAACTAAAATCATCTTTACAACCACCTTTGCCCCCAACACCTCTAAAGTTGGACAGACACTGAGAGAGAACTGGCACATCATGCTCTCAGACCCGAAACTGAAGTTTGTACATAATGCACGTCCGCTGGTTGGGTACAGACGAAACACAAATCTAAGGGATCTTTTGGTCATTTCGGATCCG